>NC_057813.1:399625095-399632242 GCF_018294505.1 Triticum aestivum
GTCTGGCGGTGCTAATAATACTCTACAAGTACGTGTGTTAATGGTCGGCTGCGATCGACCGCTGTATTTCTGCAGGTGCAAGCAGTTATAGTTTAGCAAAGTTACGCGTAATAAAAATACACAAAAGAGTCCTGCTGTTCCCCTCAAATAAAAATAACAAAGTTAGAGCATCTTCAACAGACGCACGGTTGCGCGGCGTGCTAATTTTTTTTACAGCACCAAAATAGTGTTTTAGCCAGCTGGGCTGGTGTTTTGCTTTACCAGAAGCGCAAAAATACGGCGCCCAATCCGGCTGCCCCACCTACAGTAACCCAGATTTTTCAGCGAGCGCATCAAATAAGCATCGTGTGATGCCGTTTTCCCCAGCATGCTGAATCTACTTTGTCGCGCGTGGGATTTTAGCGCGTCTGCTGGAGCGCCAGTTTCGGTCGTGCGCATAATATAGTTGTTTTTTTCCAGCGCGTCTGTTGGAGATGTTCTCATGCACCATCTACCAAATTTATTAAATTCACGCTCCAGCTAGTTACTTCAAAAGACCGAACTATGGGAGAGGGCCGGACATTATACTCCAGCACTCCCTCCCACGTCCATACTTAAGACCTCTTGGCCTTGATACCATATTGAACTGATGCGCTAGCCAAGTTTCGCAAAAGTCCGAACTGATGAAAAGAGTTAGACAACGTATTTTAACAAAGTTAATTAGCCTCACCCGTCACGATCAATGAAGCCGATCGATTAATCGAGCCCTTAGTTTGTCTAGTGCCGAGTACCGTGCCAACTGAATGGGCGCGGGTGTGCGGGCGCTGGAGCACACGCGGCGTCACTGATTTCCAATAATTCCATGGCCATCTCATAACTTTCAATCCACGCCTCAGGGGGTAAGTCGGCTGTGTAATTAGGCACCTTTCGAGGTCCTTTGAAATCCTTGGGCAAACGCTCATTACACAGAGCCGGCACCAAACAGGGTACACCTGTAGATCTAGAGGTCACGCCTGCCTCAACCGAAGTCGTTGGATAAACCGGAAGGGGCTGGTGAGCCGCCCGCTGAGCCGCCTGCTCGGCTTCTTGACGCACTCTGTCCTGATCAACCAAGTTAAGAGCTCCACCACGCGCCGGGTCATGCCCACGTGGCTGGTCACGGCGCTGGGCGTTGCTTGAAACGGCTGGTGAGTCCATGTGCCTTTTATAACTCTGGCTTGGGTGAGGGGTCGAGTGAATCCTATCTCGACCGTAAGAATATGCCTCCTGCTGCGCCAATGCTATCTGAAGAAGTTCTCTGACTCTTCGTGTTTCAACCGCCGTTGGAGAATCGCCGTCCACCGGGAGAGCCGCCAATCGTGCCGCCGCAGCAATCATGTTCTCCAAAGGACTAGAATAATGACCCGGTGGTATCGGTACATGCTGAGGCGGAGCGGTATTCAGACGAGGGGGTTCCGTCATGCGTGGTTGAACCGGCGTCCCAACCCCGGGTGCCGTAGCCCGGTTTATCTCCGGCGGGTTACTGGGCCCTGCACCAGGCGTGCGGAAGAGGTTTCTAGCCTCGTAAACCGGAGGTAGTGGTGCCTCCTCATGATTTCATTTGAAGCGTTTTAATCCATCGTAAGCTGGAAAGCCTCCGACTGAATCCGTTGGGCCTGAGCATCCAAAGCAGCCCGTTCCGCGACTATCCTCACGTCCTCTGCCGCCAGGTCTTCCTTGGCTAGTGCTACCTCATCACGTAACTTTGCTACCTCCGCATCATGCTGAGCTTGATTCGCCGGGTTGACCACGACTATTAACAGAGCCGTCAATTTATCCATTAAAGCCATCAAAACCTGAGCTGACCCGGAAGTCATCACCGTTGCGGTTGAAGAATTTTGCCTAGGCTGGGTACCAGCCATGAAGATCCCGACTCTGTTTGGCGGCTCATAGGGGTCCGGAATACTGTCGCCATCGGAATAGCCCCCAAGCCCGCCATCTTGCAGCTGATACAACAAAGTAGTCTCGCCCGTGGATGACTCACCATCAGAGTAGATGGCCGTCTCACCATCAGGCATAGATCCTTCATCAAATTCCGCTCCATGGATGCATTCCATGAAGGCACGCTTCACGGTGGGCTGATCTCGGGCGGGTCTCGCATGCTGAGCCATCTCGATGATGTCGGTGCAGATGTCCGGCTCAGGGCCCGGCTCGTCGATCTTGTCGATGAAGACGTGGATTCCACCGAAGGGGACCCACTACCCGTACTCAATTGAGTCGGCCTCGGGGCCCCAGCCTGCATCGTCGATGTAGAGCTTGTCGCGACGACTCTTGATCATCCGGCCCACAACGTTATCCCTTGAGCCCTTCAAAGCTTCCCTTTAAGAACTTGAAACCACCGTGCGCTGGCCCCACGGTGGGCGCCAACTGTCATGGAAAGGTCACGGCAGATGTCCTAGCAAAAGGACTTAGTCGTGGAGCCATCACAACTAGGTAGCTTAAAGGGGCTAAATGGGACAAAGGACACGGGAGTTTATACTGGTTCGGCCCCTTGCGGTGAAGGTAAAGGCCTAATCCAGTTTGAGGTGGTATTGCTTATGTCTCGATTACGAGGGAGCGAATCCGCTTGACCTAGCTTTCGATCTGTTGTTTCTTGTACTGAACCGCCGCCGGGTTGTCCCTTTATATACACAGGTTGACGCCCAGCGGCTCACAGAGTCCCGGCCAGCTCATAGATAATGTGTCTGGCTCGGTGTTTACCTTTACAAGCCTTATAATACAAGTCTTTACAAATATGGTGGTTTACCCCTACGGGCCTTAAGTCGCCTTTGGGCCTTGGGCCCTTAACTAAACCGCCATCTTTAATATCCTCGTGGGCTTCATATGATGAATCGCCATAGGTATAACCCGGCCCCTCCTAGGCGGGTCATACCTAATAGTTATATCCCCAATAGATGGTGTTATATATCTACCGGGGGTGGCGTGCATAGCTCCATTGACCATGATCTATCACGCTTCTTCTAGTGGACAAGCAATGGGGACATAAATACCATAGGTGAAGTGGGCGGATATATGTTTCCGGAAGGACCAGGGCGAACTATGCATTCTGGCATCCAGTCACATGAACATCACCCATATGTTGAGGTGGGTGTGGCATATCATGTGGGGTGAGGGAGGCCTCTAGTTGCAGCATATGAAAGCAAAAGATATGCAGGGCCTCCCGCTTCTAGCCTATGATTGTAACGGAAGATCACAATTCTGGAAGTTGCTCTAATCTTTATGCATGAGATTCGCCTTGGTACTAGATTCTCCATATGGAATGGAGAAAGTACCCTTATCTGGATTGACCTATGGCTTGGTCGGTTATTATGCATGTCGAGTTTCTAGCACTATTTGCGATGTGCTAGGATCCAATGCTCTTAGTTGCCTCGGAGGCTAAGGATGGAAATTGGAAAATCTTGTCCCGACGTACATTTGGCCCCAAGGAAACCATAACATGGATCAAGCTTTGGGACTCCCATCTCCCAACCCTATTGGGGTCCATGGATGCGGTGTCCTGGCACCTGACCCCCTCAAGGATTTTCTCGGTCGGTTCGGCATATTGTGCACTATGTCAGGCCCCGACCCTAGCGTGGACCACCTGCTTGTTGAAAGCACCACTTCCGCCGAAGATCGGGATCTTCGTATGGCAACTCCTCTGTGGCCGTCTTGGGGACTGATGTCGCGAAGAGGCATGGACCTGGCATTGGTGTATGCCCCCTTTGTGTGGTTCCATAGTCCAAGATACACATTCTATTTTCCTGTCCCTGGCGGGTTCCTGTGGAGCTTTGCCTGTGAGGCCATGGGCCTAAGTGGCAGGCTCTAGACTTGGGCGAGTTCCTGGAAGCGCAAGCTAACCTTACCGGTACGAGGGGTGCCTCTTCTTGTTTGTGTTTGCGGTGGTGGCCTCAACCGTGTGGACTACACAAATCAAGATGGTGATTAGGCGGATCTTCCTACTGCGTACTATGGACTTGTGTTTAAATTCATGGTCTTCTTGCAACACTCACACCTACTCTCTAGACAGCGGGACTCGGTTCAGCTTGGCGGCATGATTGTCGACCTTCTATCGGCGGCCTGCCATATAGCTTCGCCACCTAGCCGTTGGTTGTTGGCTCTACGGAGTTTGTACCCCCCCCCCCTCTTACTTATAGTTTTTTTTCTTACACTTGAACCTCTGCATGAATGCGGTGTTTGCTTTATTTCAAAACTTAAGAGTTTGTCTGGCGGTGCTAATAATACTCTACAAGTACGTGTGTTAATGGTCGGCTGCGATCGACCGCTGTATTTCTGCAGGTGCAAGCAGTTATAGTTTAGCAAAGTTACGCGTAATAAAAATACACAAAAGAGTCCTGCTGTTCCCCTCAAATAAAAATAACAAAGTTAGAGCATCTTCAACAGACGCACGGTTGCGCGGCGTGCTAATTTTTTTTACAGCACCAAAATAGTGTTTTAGCCAGCTGGGCTGGTGTTTTGCTTTACCAGAAGCGCAAAAATACGGCGCCCAATCCGGCTGCCCCACCTACAGTAACCCAGATTTTTCAGCGAGCGCATCAAATAAGCATCGTGTGATGCCGTTTTCCCCAGCATGCTGAATCTACTTTGTCGCGCGTGGGATTTTAGCGCGTCTGCTGGAGCGCCAGTTTCGGTCGTGCGCATAATATAGTTGTTTTTTTCCAGCGCGTCTGTTGGAGATGTTCTCATGCACCATCTACCAAATTTATTAAATTCACGCTCCAGCTAGTTACTTCAAAAGACCGAACTATGGGAGAGGGCCGGACATTATACTCCAGCACTCCCTCCCACGTCCATACTTAAGACCTCTTGGCCTTGATACCATATTGAACTGATGCGCTAGCCAAGTTTCGCAAAAGTCCGAACTGATGAAAAGAGTTAGACAACGTATTTTAACAAAGTTAATTAGCCTCACCCGTCACGATCAATGAAGCCGATCGATTAATCGAGCCCTTAGTTTGTCTAGTGCCGAGTACCGTGCCACGTGTGTTGTGTGTCCCTAGTCCCTACACAACCAGCGTCGCATCTTTTCGTCCGAATCAAGCACATTGAGAGGGACGTGCAACTGACCGACCTCCCGAATGTCTCCTCGCTGCAACCTAATTTCGGATAGGATCGACATTCGACAGAGAAACCCAGTAAGGAATGACGTGCAGATCGATGTGGCAAGCATCGTCTTCTTTCCAGGAACTGCATGCATGCGCCGGCCGCTAGCTAATCTCAATGTTTTCCAAGCTGTCATCGTTCTTATATAGCTTCTGCAAGCTTATCGTCGGCCAAAAATGCAGTGCATACTGCACACACGCATGCGTGGTGAGAATGGGAGAGATGCGTCTGAATCACTGCACATGCATTAGTAAAGCTAGCTTGCCGAAATAAGGTGGTGCATACGCCGTGTTCGCCAGAGTAACTAATCTTGATCGATCCATCTGCAGTGCACTTGGTACTGGTAGTTGCGTGCGTCGCCCATGGAGCGTGTGTGTATTTATACCATGCCTCGACATCTAGCTTCAGAGCAGAGGCAGTGCTGCAGTCTCCTTGTGTCGAGAATGTTTCCTCCTGCTGTGGTGGTGGTGGCGCTGGCGCTGGAGCAGGCGCGTGGCAGCTGCAGCAAGGGATGGGCGTGCGCGCGGTGGCGGCGGCGGACGTCGTCCTCGGCCTGGCCACGGCCGCCTTCGCGCTCTACGCCGTCTCCCTCAACCCGGCAGATTCCCTGCCGCAGGTACGATCGATCAAAACCATCTTATTTTTATTTCTTCTCGGCCGGGCGCGATGATCTCGGGCACTGATGGGCTGGCTGGTCCGTGTATGTGTAGACTGATGCCGCGCTGAGGTCGGCGAACTGCGGCGCCACGCCGCAGCAGGAGCTGGGCATGCGCTTCGAAGCGCTGGTCATGCTCCTCACCGCGGCGGCGCAGGCGGCCACGGCCGGGGCGGCCTGGGTGCTCGTGACGGCGTTCGGCCGCGGGATGGCCCGGGTCCTCGCTGTCTTCGCGCACGCTCTCGGTGGCTTCAACGCCTACGCCCTCTACTACGTCGTCCGCGGGGTGGCCGCCGTCACCTTGGGCCTCTGCATGGGCAACGCCGTCCGCGTCACGCTCGTCCTCTACCACGCCATCTTCCTCGTGACCCAGGCCGTGCTGCTCGTCGTCGGCTTCGTCGCCGTCCTCTGCGGAGTGTGAGATTCATCAGCAAGCTGGCTGCTGCGTGCTATCTTGTCGACTGCACCTCTCGGTAGTCGGTAGTCGTTACCTCGCTCACGCATGCATGCATCCTCTTCAGTGCTCGATATCCCTGTCGTGGATTAATAATAAACAACAATTAGTGTGCTGTCAGTGATGAACTCAACATATCTGTACGTACGTACTGTAGTTAACTGGAGTAGTTAAGATCGCGCTGGACAAAATGTGGAGTATAACTGTTCTATCTAGCATTGCGTTGTTATATATGGTGGGTGTTTCTGTGTGCAGTCTTGTGATCTACTTGTACTACTGATTTTTCACCTTGACTTCATTGCACTGGTTCTGTCTGCTCAACGATTAAAAGGTATACGGGCATGACTGGCAGGCACCACGGGATCTTCCCATCTCGCCATGCATCAGCGCCAACGCCTTGTTCATTTGTTCAGTTGCACCATTGTTCAGAGTCATCTTGCCATCTTCGTTTTGTACACCTGCCCAGGATAAGACAAAAGAGCACATAACACATACTACAACCGGGATATCTCGGCGCATGATTATCAAAAGAGTAACTTTGTTCATAGTAGTCCACAAAATCCATTGGAGAGCAGCTAAGGCCAACTCCACCGCGTGACCCAAATTTACCACAAATCGTCCATTTGAAGCAAAAGTTGACCCAGCGCTATACCTCAAACAGACAAAGTTGTTCGCATGTGTCCGTTTCGGTCCGCCCCGACCCCAAACCCAGAGCATCTTTGCGCCACCAATGCTCCCAAGCGGACACGAAAAGGCGCTCTCGACCGCTGCTCCCGTCCGCCCCGTGTCCGCCTGGTCCCACAAAACAGCGACTGGACTGAACGAGCTGGGTCCCCTGCCTCGATCCCGACGCCGCACGCGTCGCCGGTGCACAGCGCCGCGGAGCTCGGGGCGGCGAGGCGCGGGCGCGCGGGGGCGGC
>NC_057813.1:399632793-399637501 GCF_018294505.1 Triticum aestivum
GGCCAGCCCGGCCGGTGCGGCGCGGGCGCGGGGGCGGCGCTGGCCAGCCCGGTGCGCGGCGAGTTCGAGCGCCACAGCCTCCCGAGCCACTCCCGCATCGCCGGGTCCAGGCGGTACTCGACGGAGACGACGAGGGCGTTGGGGTAGGCGTGGTGGCGAGCGCGGGGCGAAGGCGTTGAGGTAGGCGCGGTGGCGAGCGCGGGGCGGGGCACGGCCGCACGGGCAGGGCATTGTCCGTTTGGGGTAAAATTGCCTCCTGCGCAGTGGGCGCAGATGCTTTCCTTCAACCGTCCGCCCCCGGACGTTCGCCAAATCGCACCCCAAACGGACAGAAACGGACGTCCGTTTGGGGTCGTGCGGTGGAGTTGGCCTAAGCCCACCGGATGGAACTTATCACCAAAAGGAAAGAAAAAAAAGTATGAAACTGGGCACAAGCTTTGCCACGGGGAATTTGGACAACAGGAAGTTCCACGAAAATGTTGAAAATTGTTATCACTGCAAACTTTTATGACGTTTTAGCAGACTAAAGATAGTGACCTATTACGTCTTATATAGAAGTATACAGAGGGAGTAAGTGTTAAGCTGTTTCTATTTGATCACAAAAGGAAGGAACACAAAGAAGAACAATGCCAATTTCTTCTACTCGTGCTAAATCTAGTTAGAACACCATCTTAAAGTAGTCGCTAGAGAGAATTTTAGATTTTCAGAGAAAAATTAGCTTTCCAGATCCCTTGGTTGTAAGCCCCGTCAACATCCTCTTCCAAGCAGAAATTGCCATTATTATATGAGGACCAAGACACAGTGTCCATATTAGTGTCCATATAGTAGGAGACATTTCGAGAGATTAACAACACGAACATATTACCATGCACAACAAAGTCAAATTGAAGCCATCGTCAAAAGGATATTAAACTGCCTGCCAAGAACATATTTGATACTTCCTCCGTCCGGGTGTAGGCGGCTGTGTGGTTCCAGGTCATTGATTTGACTACCTACATACATGTTATATTTCATCAAAAGCATATCATTGAATTCATATGCGGATGTCGTTTTTAAACAAATATTTTTCGTCATATATAATACATATTTAGCTAGTAAAATTAGCAACCTCGAACTACGTGCATGCCCTATACACCCGGTCGGACGTAGTAGTACAATTCTGCATCTGACAAATGTCAAAGAGTACATGTGTTTTGGGGAATAGTAAAATGCATGTTGGGAATAGTTAAATCCCTACCGGCCGAGGTCCACCCAACCCTACATGTCATCCAGATGATAAAAAGTTAAGGAAGGACAAACCATAGCCATGGTCAACAATCAAATATGAAGAGAAGAATAAAAGACAAAGTTAAAGAAGGCGGCATGAGGGAAAAAAGCCATTTATGTTGAAGGATGGTGGACTAGTACACAGTGAACAATGCACCAACTCATCATCTTTATCCTCCATAGACTAGTGGACCAATAATTACCCATGAACCCCTCCCACCTACCGCCTACAAGAGAAGCATTTGTGTTTTGTCAAGTACCTTAGCCTATATAAACACCCAAGGGGTAGAATGCTCATTCACCTCCAACTTGAATAAAAAGTTCTCAAGGGGAGAGGATAGGGCTCCCAGACCCGTTTGGGAAGCTCTACTTTCGGATTTGAGGAGCCAATTACGACTCGAACCAATTTCGAGGTAGCAAAGTTTACATTTGACCTTGTGAAGTCCCGTTCGGCCAAAGTCGATGACTAATCCAACTTTCCCCAACACTTTCCTACGCAACTTCCTTTGAGACGACTAAAACTATCAAATAACATTAAAGTGTCAATTTCGTCGGTGTACACAACCTTCATATAAGGCAGGTGCACACACCCCTGGTGTTACTTTTTGGTTGTGACTACATTGTTGGCAATAACTCCTACCCTCGTGGTGTTTCCATGACAACAACAGTGATGTCGACGATAGCGAGGCCAACCATTGTGTGAACTCATTCCAAGGAAGTCAAAGTGCCATACTACGAACAAAGTCAAAGGTTCACTCATCAAAAGCAAGACTCGTCAACTTAAGTTTTCGAAAGCATACATAAGTAACCCAAAAGTAAGTAGATGTGAGAATGTCGAGGTCGGGGCACTCCAGGAGCGTGCATGAAATCTGACACATGTAAATGTTGAGGACCTCATCTCCATATCATTAATGTTGCATGGAGCCTCGATGATGCTCACCTTCACCACATGAAAGCAAAATGGACCACCGCTCGTCCCCATTGCCTCGATGTTGCATGGAGCTTTGTATCCGCGCCATCGCTCACATGCTTGGGGTCATGCTACCTCTTGAGCACTATGTTGGTTTTCCCTTGAAGAGGAAAGGGTGATGCAGCAAAGTAGCGTAAGTATTTCCCTCGGTTTTTGAGAACCAAGGTAGCAATCCAGTAGGAGGCTCCTCAAAAGTCCCTCATACCTACACAAACAAACAAGAACCTCGCAACCAACACGATAAAGGGGTTGTCAATCCCTTCATGGTAACTTGTGAAAGTGAGATCTGATAGAGATAATAAGATAAGATAAATATTTTTGGTATTTTTATGAAATAAATTGAAAAGTAAAGATTGCAAAATAAAAATAGATGGGAAACTTATATGATAAAAGATAGACCCGGGGGCCATATGTTTCACTACTGGCTTCTCTCAAGATATCATAAGTATTACGGTGGGTGAACAAATTACTGTAGAGCAATTGATAGAAAAGTGCATAGTTATGAGATTATCTAGGCATGATTGTGACGCCCCCGATTCAATCGTACACTAATCATGCACGCAAATGTGTACGGTCAAGATCAGGGACTCACGGGAAGATATCACAACACAACTCTAAAACATAAATAAGTCATACAAGCATCATAATACAAGCCAGGGGCCTCGAGGGCTCGAATACAAGTGCTCGATCATAGACGAGTCAGCGGAAGCAACAATATCTGAGTACAGACATAAGTTAAACAAGTTGCCATAAGATGGCTAGCACAAACTGGGATACAGATCGAAAGAGGCGCATGCCTCCTCCCTGGGATCCTCCTAACTACTCCTGGTCATCGCCAACGACCTGCACGTAGTAGTAGGCACCTCCGGTGTAGTAGGGGTCGTCGTCGACGGTGGCGTCTGGCTCCAGGGCTCCAGCATCTGGTTGCGACAACCAGGTAGAAGGGAAAGGGGAAAAGAGGGAGAAAAGCAACCGTGAGTACTCATCCAAAGTACTCGCAAGCAAGGAGCTACACTACATATGCATGGGGATATGTGTAAAGGGCCATATCGGTGGATTGAACTGCAGAATGCCAGAATAAGAGGGGGATAGCTAGTCCTATCAAAGACTACGCTTCTGGCAGCCTCCGTCTCGCAGCATGTAGAAGAGAGTAGATTCAAGTCCTCCAAGTAGCATCTCCAAGTAGCATCTCCAAGTATCATCTCCAAGTAGCATCTCCAAGTAGCATCTCCAAGCAGCATCGCATAGCATAATCCTACCCGGCGATCCTCTCCTCGTCGCCCTGTAGAAAAGCGATCACCGGGTTGTCTGTGGAACTTGGAAGGGTGTATTTTATTAAGTATCCGGTTCTAGTTGTCATAAGGTCAAGGTACAACTCCAAGTCGTCCTATTACCGAAGATCACGGCTATTCGAATAGATTAAATTCCCTGGAGGGGTGCACCAACTTACCCAGCACGCTTGATCCCATTTGGCCGGACACACTTTCCTGGGTCATGCTCGGCCGCGGAAGATCAACACGTCGCAGCCCCACCTAGGCACAACAGAGAGGCCAGCACGCCGGTCTAAACCTAAGCGCACAGGGGTCTGGGCTCATCGCCCATAGCACACATGCACGTTGCGAGGGTGGCTGAAAGCAGACCTAGCCTAGTGGCGTTCCAGTCCAATTCGGCGCGCGCCGCTCCGTCGCTGACGTCTGAAGTGCTTCGGCTGATACCACGACGTCGGGATACCCATAACTACTCCCGCGTAGATGGTTAGTGCGTATAAGCTCGTAGCCAACTCAGATCAAATACCAAGATCTCGTTAAGCGTGTTAAGTATCCGCGAACGCCGAATAGGGCCAGGCCCACCTCTCTCCTAGGCGGTCTCAACCTGCCCTGTCGCTCCGCCACAAGGATCCACTCGCGGGTGCTCCACCAGCCGACCCGACTTTAGTCTCCACATGTATCATGTATAAAGTATATAGTATATACCCGTGATCACCTCCCAAGTGATCACGGCCCGATAGTATAGCATAGTAGACGGACAAGAATGTAGGACCACAGATGGAAATACTAGCATCCTATACTAAGCTTATAGGATTGCGGGTAAGGTATCAATGACTGTAGCAACAATGACAGGCTATGCATCAGAATAGGATTAACAGAAAGCAGTAACATGCTACACTACCCTAATGCAAGCAGTATAGAGGAGAATAGGCGATATCTGGTGATCAAGGGGGGGGGGGCTTGCCTGGTTGCTCTGGCAAGAGAGAGGGGTTGTCAACTCCGTAGTCGAACTGGGCAGCAGCAGCGTCGGTCTCGTAGTCTACCGAAGAGAAGAGGGGGAAGAAACAATAAATACAGTGCAAACATAAGCAAGACGACGCAAGACATGACAAAGAGCGGTGCTAGGTGTGTCCTAACGCAGTATGAGGTGATGCTGGCGAAGGGGGAAATCATCCGGGAAAGTATTCCCGGTGTTCCGTGTTTT
>NC_057813.1:399637806-399638545 GCF_018294505.1 Triticum aestivum
ATCCGGATTCGTCTCGTCGTTCTGAGCAACTTTCATGTTGAAAATATTTTAATCCGAGTTACGGATTAAAAGATATGATTTACTAAAGATTTTATTAATTTCTGAAATTTAATTAATTATTTAATTAATTTGGAAAATGGATTTATGACGTCAGCATGATGTCATGCTGACGTCAGCAGTCAACGGAGTTGACTCGGTCAACCTGACAGGTGGGTCCCGTTAGTCAGTGACTGTTAACTAATTAACCTAGTTAGTTTAATTAACAGATTAATTAGGTTAATTAAACATGATTAATTAAGTTAATCAACTTAGTTAATTAATTAATTAATTAGCATTTTTATTTTTATTATTTATTATTATTATTTTTTTAACGTTCTGGGGTGGGACCCCCATGTCATTGGCACATTATCCTAATTAACCTATTAATTAGTTTAATTAGTTAATCAGGTTAACTAATGTTTGATTTGATTAATTAAACCTGATCAATTAAGTTAATTAATTATCTAATTAATTAATTAATATACATTTTTTATTCTAATTCTTCCAGGGTGTGGGCCCCGGCGTTCAGTGGCACAGGGGCCAAACGGGGTGGGTAAACGGGCGCGTGAGCGCCAGCCCGAATGGGCGCGGGTGTGCGGGCGCTGGAGCGCACCGACGGCCACGGCGGGGCTCGTCGGCCGGCCGTTTCCGGCGACAGCAACCGGTGAGGCGGGGCGCGTCGGGCGAGCGCACCGCGGCG
>NC_057813.1:399639351-399646174 GCF_018294505.1 Triticum aestivum
AGTCTTCTCGGTCTTGGTTGTCCTTTCGAAGAGGTTGATCCCTTTCGTTGATGTCTTCATTTCTCTGCTTCAAATCACCATGATCAACTCGTCATCCTTTATTCGAGATCTCCATCGTACTTACGATAGAATAAGGCGGGGTTATTCCGAGAGAATGAACGTCGGCAAGGTTGACTATCGGGTCGACAACATCGAGGAAGGTGGCGGAAAGTAACTCTCGAATCGAATCCTAAGAAATTATCGAGAGCAAAGTAAGGAGGTAACCTGGAAAGTTTCGAGCGGGCAGGCAATCGTTCGATGCCTGTAATAGGGCGTGAAAGGGTCAAAACAACGGGAATAAGTATTGTGTCCGATATCAGACCTGAAGGTGGCTCGTGAATTACATACGAGGTCACGCGTGAGGAACCACCTTGGAAACAGGGGGTGTAGGAGAGTCAGGTTTCGATCCTGGGACCTGTGGGTTATGGGCCCACCATGTGGGTTAAGAGTAGGAAGGGAGGTAACGTCTTGCACGATCATGTAAGCAAGGCATGTCAGAGGATAGCCTGTCAGTTATGTCGGCAACAATGTCGGTACCAAGGGCGAGGGACGAAGAGAACCATTTTCCTGCTCGTTGAACGAGGCGGACCAATAGGCAAAGTTCTCATCCATCGGCGGTTACCGGAAGTCATCAACAGTAGAAACAGGGTTACACCAGACAGGAAGGTACACCGAGGTGTTTACCTAAGCAGGGGATTACCACTGCTCGGTTAAGTAGTTTACAAGTAAGTTTGAACAAAACAATGGGAATGAAAATGTTCTTAAACACGTATAACAGGGGTATATCCTTCCCAAGGACAAGCAGAGCATGATACCCATGACAGGATATTATGTAGAAAACTCCTTAGGTAGGGGAGAGAAATTTCATGATATTACCCATACAGCGGTGTTTGGATAATTTAGCAGGAAACATTTAGCATTGGGCTTCAAATGTTCTTGTTGAAAATCAAAGTACCATAGACATGCTTCAGGTAGCAATGATATGGTGTTTCAATCAAGGGCCAGACTTTAGATACTCAATGGATCCATCAGGAACAGCTTATAAAATAGGTCTTACAATTTCCTCCAGGAGGAGTGGTTATCCTTGCAAAAGAAATTATAACGATAGGTCCTCCACCTAGGGGGGTGGTGCTAGGCATGACATCATGTTACCGGGTTATCAAAGGACCAACATCATAACTCTTGGAAAGTTGTCCCAACCATCATATCTGACCGAGATTCAGATCGAATTGGTGTCAAAATACCTCAGACTCAGGATGCCTGAGAGAAAAAGGTGTAATACAAATTGACGAGATGACATTGTAAAGCTCTCGAGAAATGAACTATGGAAGCGAGTTCCGAAACAGGAGTTCATCAGTAAACCAACGAGAGGATGAGGAGGTGGCTGATGGAATCAGCGGCAATTCATTGAGATTAACAAAAGATGGATTCCCACAATTATGTGAACAAGGAGATAACATTTGTCAGATCAAATGGTATAATGATGTATGCTCGAGGAAAACATACACAATTAAACATTGGTTGAAAGGTGCACCCGAAATATGGACCGGGTTGCACGACCAATGTCAGAATGGTGATTCAATAATCAATAGTGTAAGAATGAACGGCCGACCATTAACTTCAAAGCAATAGGGTTGCTAGAAGTGCAGAATCCAAACAGCACCGTTCACTTGTTTGTACCCCGGTCGGGATCAACACAAGGACCAAGAAAAATGGTGATGGTGAGGAGTATCACTATACCAAGAATCCTAAAGAGGTGGTGAAATTCCCACGGCATTCTTGACATAAGGGTGGTAATATTCCAAGGTCATTGAGAACAAATGCTGGATAGCAAGGAACTCAAGGTATAATACAAAACACGATCATGTTTGTGTTGGAGGTAAGGCAATAAAGTGGCCGATGATAAGACAAATCATCGAGGGCAAGGATGGTATTTCTCATCATGAATTCGATTGATATCCTGGAAGAGCTCATAAGGTTGATGATGATCACGACACATTTGTCGAGAGGTTACACGAAGATGTAATCGATCGACGATGACATCCATTCATACGAATGATGAAGCAAAAGGTTATTGTAACCACGGGTAGGACACAAACTTGAAATCAAGCTTGTTGTTCAAGGTGAAATGGAATGATGAGGGAGATCGGCGTAAGCTTAGCTATCGTCGCAAATTGGTGCTCCGAGAATAAGGACCAGGTAGCACAGGTAGAATCATCACGACAATGATATAGCCCAACAAGCTAGGAATGGGTACAAACTCGTAAGCAAAGAAGATTACTATGAGTTGTTTAATCGCGAGGCGGACTCGATTCAGTTATCGATGTCCGTGAGTGTTTAATAACTCCGAGCCTGTGAAAAACTGGAATCAGTGGGAAGGTAGCACTTGATGAATAACTCCTAAGAAGTTATGCAGTTCCATGATAATCTGGAGATACCAGGGGTAATACTCGATGACAGATCAAAGTAGAGGTTGGACTGGTGTATTGATCCATAGAAGACAAGTGATTAAACTTGCCTGAGAAATGGGATCAAAGAGAAAATATGGTCGGAACCACGATTGAAAAAGTCCAGATCCCAGATATAAGATGAACTTATACCAAGGGAATAATTAATTTTTAAAAGAAGCTTCGATGAGAAGATCTACATCGTGTCTATGGGCATGAACACAAAGTTCAAGGTCGACTCCCACTTCTTCAATGTATAATCTTCCATTCACTTCTCGCTTTGATAAAGGCATTAGTGTTGAAAGTTTTACCTGGCGAAATACCAGATGAGTACGACTCGTGAAATCTTCCGAGTTCACACATATTAAGGAAGGCATAGGTTCAACCCATCCGGGCATCTTACGAACATATACCACAAACCTCGGGGTAATTAATACAAGCTCGAAAGTAGAGCATTGTTGGTCAAGCAGAGGATACAATGTACCAAAGGCATTATGTATCAGGGGAAAGGGCTCACAAGGTGATTAATTATGAAGGACATAAAATCCAACAAAGGAACCGATGGTCCACGATGGAGCTGGTGTGGGTATCGGTACTCTATCAAAGGAAGAAGGAATGCAAGTGCACCGGATTATAGAAACAACTGAATAACTCAATTGTCAAATGCAAAGGAATTATGATTCCCAAATCAAGGGATTAGAAGCAATGCTCTGATTAGGGGTGGATAAGTTGAATAGCCTTAGGGTACAATCGAAGACAATTCGATTGGTCGAGAACCAATTCCAGTTAAAAGAATGGCAGCTCAGCCGGAAAAGTAATTTATAAGGATCAATGATGATTGCGTGTATTCGCAAACATATTGAGTCAACAGACTCAAAATGATAATGACAAGGAATGTCAATATGACTACGAGACTTATGGGATTAACCATAATGCAAGCAAGCAAGAATTTCAAGAGCCAAGGCTCTAGAGGATTTTCGGAAGATCGAATAGTATTTTGAAGACTTTTGTGAAACACATGAACGACTGGGGATGAGCGGATACTCGACAAGTGCGAGAAATTATTCTTAGGGGTATTCAAGTGACAAGAACAACAAGGCAGTAAGCTCAAGGGATTATCGAAATCACGACGAGTTTTTCAGGGTATCTTGTAATAACAAGACCACTGGGGATGAATGTAAAAATAACAAATGCAAGTAGTTATCCATAAGGGTTTGCGATAGAAGGTGAATTGCAAACGCGATGAACACAAGTTCTCGGGTTAACAGCGGAGAGTAACTTCAGGGTCTTCTGGTGCAGCAGACGATCATCAGTAATAAGGGGCTCTCCGGGTGAAAATGATAACGAGATCCTAATGTTAGATTTAGTAAGATTCATTTAACCTGAATAGAAGAGATGTCAGAGTCCCAGAGTATAGGTCGAGGAATAAAAGATCCTAGTACCACCCGATGGCGACGTGGGCCCGTAAGGCACACAGCCAAGTTAGTAAAAGTTTTTGTAATGTCTAGACTCGACTTCGGCCAAGGAGTGTGGAAGGGGGATTCCTACAGGCAGTTGGCTCTGATACCAACTTGTGACGCCCCCGATTCAATCGTACAATAATCATGCACGCAAATGTGTACGATCAAGATCAGGGACTCACGGGAAGATATCACAACACAACTCTAAAACATAAATAAGTCATACAAGCATCATAATACAAGCCAGGGGCCTCGAGGGCTCGAATACAAGTGCTCGATCATAGACGAGTCAGCGGAAGCAACAATATCTGAGTACAGACATAAGTTAAACAAGTTGCCATAAGATGGCTAGCACAAACTGGGATACAGATCGAAAGAGGCGCAGGCCTCCTGCCTGGGATCCTCCTAACTACTCCTGGTCGTCTCCAACGGCCTGCACGTAGTAGTAGGCACCTCCGGTGTAGTAGGGGTCGTCGTCGACGGTGGCGTCTGGCTCCAGGGCTCCAGCATCTGGTTGCGACAACCAGGTAGAAGGGAAAGGGGAAAAGAGGGAGAAAAGCAACCGTGAGTACTCATCCAAAGTACTCGCAAGCAAGGAGCTACACTACATATGCATGGGGATATGTGTAAAGGGCCATATCGGTGGACTGAACTGCAGAATGCCAGAATAAGAGGGGGATAGCTAGTCCTATCGAAGACTACACTTCTGGCAGCCTCCGTCTCGCAGCATGTAGAAGAGAGTAGATTGAAGTCCTCCAAGTAGCATCTCCAAGTAGCATCTCCAAGTATCATCTCCAAGTAGCATCTCCAAGTATCATCTCCAAGTAGCATCTCCAAGCAGCATCGCATAGCATAATCCTACACGGCGATCCTCTCCTCGTCGCCCTATAGAAAAGCGATCACCGGGTTGTCTGTGGAACTTGGAAGGGTGTATTTTATTAAGTATCCGGTTCTAGTTGTCATAAGGTCAAGGTACAACTCCAAGTCGTCCTGTTACCGAAGATCACGGCTATTCGAATAGATTAACTTCCCTGCAGGGGTGCACCAACTTACCCAGCACGCTTGATCCCATTTGGCCGGACACACTTTCCTGGGTCATGCCCGGCCGCGGAAGATCAACACGTCGCAGCCCCACCTAGGCACAACAGAGAGGCCAGCACGCCGGTCTAAACCTAAGCGCACAGGGGTCTGGGCCCATCGCCCATAGCACACCTGCACGTTGCGAGGGCGGCCGAAAGCAGACCTAGCCTAGTGGCGTTCCAGTCCAATTCAGTGCGCGCTGCTCCGTCGCTGACGTCTGAAGTGCTTCGGCTGATACCACGACGTCGGGATGCCCATAACTACTCCCGCGTAGATGGTTAGTGCATATAAGCTCGTAGCCAACTCAGATCAAATACCAAGATCTCGTTAAGCGTGTTAAGTATCCGCGAACGCCGAACAGGGCCAGGTCCACCTCTCTCCTAGGCGGTCTCAACCTGCCCTGTCGCTCCGCCACAAGGATCCACTGGCGGGTGCTCCACCAGCCGACCCGACTTTAGTCTCCACATGTATCATGTATAAAGTATATAGTATATACCCGTGATCACCTCCCAAGTGATCACGGCCCGATAGTATAGCACAATAGACGGACAAGAATGTAGGGCCACAGATGGAAATACTAGCATCCTATACTAAGCATATAGGATTGCGGGTAAGGTATCAATGACTGTAGCAACAATGACAGGCTATGCATCAGAATAGGATTAACGGAAAGCAGTAACATGCTACACTACCCTAATGCAAGCAGTATAGAGGAGAATAGGCGATATCTGGTGATCAAGGGGAGGGGGTTTGCCTGGTTGCTCTGGCAAGAGAGAGGGGTTGTCAACTCCGTAGTCGAACTGGGCAGCAGCAGCGTCGGTCTCGTAGTCTACCGAAGAGAAGAGGGGGAAGAAACAATAAATACAGTTCAAACATAAGCAAGACGACGCAAGACATGACAAAGAGCGGTGCTAGGTGTGTCCTAACGCAGTATGAGGTGATGCTGGCGAAGGGGGAAATCATCCGGGAAAGTATTCCCGGTGTTCCGTGTTTTCGGCAGAGGAGCCAGAGGGGGAAAGTTGCGAGTTTGATATGTTAGGGGTGTGTGGCGGACGAACGGGTTGCGTATCCGGATTCGTCTCGTCGTTCTGAGCAACTTTCATGTTGAAAATATTTTAATACGAGTTACAGATTAAAAATATGATTTACTAAAGATTTTATTAATTTCTGAAATTTAATTAATTATTTAATTAATTTGGAAAATGGATTTATGACGCCAGCATGATGTCATGCTGACGTCAGCAGTCAACGGAGTTGACTCGGTCAACCTGACAGGTGGGTCCCGTTAGTCAGTGACTATTAACTAATTAACCTAGTTAGTTTAATTAACAGATTAATTAGGTTAATTAAACATGATTAATTAAGTTAATCAACTTAGTTAATTAATTAATTAGCATTTTTATTTTTATTATTTATTATTATTATTTTTTTAACGTTCTGGGGTGGGACCCCCATGTCATTGGCACATTATCCTAATTAACCTATTAATTAGTTTAATTAGTTAATCAGGTTAACTAATGTTTGATTTGATTAATTAAACCTGATCAATTAAGTTAATTAATTATCTAATTAATTAATTAATATACATTTTTTATTCTAATTCTTCCAGGGTGTGGGCCCCGGCGTTCAGTGGCACAGGGGCCAAACGGGGCGGGTAAACGGGCGCGTGAGCGCCAGCCCGAATGGGCGCGGGTGTGCGGGCGCTGGAGCGCACCGACGGCCGCGGCGGGCCTCGTCGGTCGGCCGTTTCCGGCGACAGCAACCGGTGCGGCGGGGCGCGTCGGGCGAGCGCACCGC
>NC_057813.1:399646500-399664593 GCF_018294505.1 Triticum aestivum
GGGATCCGAGGGTGGTTCGAGCGTCGGGGGGTGGGGGTTCGTCCCGATCCCGATCTGGATCGGGGAAGGGACGAGGGGTCGTGGGGAGGGGGAGAGAGGAGTGGGGGTCGGCTAGGGTTCGGTCGGGGAGTGGGTGGGGGTTAAGGGAGTGAGGGGGCCAGATGGGCCGGTGGGCGGGCCGGATGGGTCGTTTGGCCCAGTTGGCCAGGGGGTTTTCCCCTCCCCTTATTTATTTCGTTTGTTTTCTTTTCTTATTTTTCCTTTTCTGTTTTAATTCATTTTAATAACTTAGACCTTTTATAAAAGGTGTTTACTCCACCATAATTACCGATGCAATATTTGGCAACCCCTGAACATTTTAGTTTTAATTTTTGAAAACTTTTATTGCTAAAATTTATTGCTATCGTAAGTCAACCCCGATCATAAATTTGAATTAGAATTTCGAGACAGTTTTGAATTAACCCGTGGTTAACTACAGTGACAAGGGTGACGTGGCACCATCAACGTGAGATTACTGTAGCATGATTACTCGGGCGTCACAATGATCATGTATATAGGCATCACGTCCGCAACAAGTAGACCGACTCCTGCCTGCATTTACTACTATTACTCCACACATCGACCGCTATCCAGCATGCATCTAGAGTATTAAGTTCATAAGAACAGAGTAACACATTAGGCAAGATGACATGATGTAGAGGGATAAACTCAAACAATATGATATAAACCCCATCTTTTTATCCTCAATGGCAACAATACAATACGTGCCTTGCTGCCCCTGCTTTCACTGGGAAAGGACACCACAAGATTGAACCCAAAGCTAAGCACTTATCCCATTGCAAGAAAGATCAATCTAGTAGGCCAAACCAAACTGATAATTCAAAGAGACTTGCAAAGATAACAAATCATGCATAAAAGAATTCAGAGGAGATTCAAATATTTCTCATAGATAAACTTGATCATAAACCCACAATTCATCGGATCTCGACAAACACACTGCAAAAAGAGTTACATCGAATAGATCTCAAAGAAGATCGAGGAGAATTTTGTATTGAGAATCTAAGAGAGAGAAGAATCCATCTAGCTAATAACTATGGACCCGAAGGTCTGTGGTAAACTACTCACAACTCATCGGAGAGGCCTTGGAGATGATATAGAGGCCCTCCATGGTGGATTCCCCCTCCGGCGGAGCGCTGGGGAAGGCTCCAAGATGGGATCTCGCGGGTACAGAAGGTTGCGGCGGTGGAATTAGGTTTTCCTGGTGCTCCTGGATGTTCTCGGGGTACGTGGATATATATAGGAGGAAGAAGTAGGTGGGTGGAGCCACGAGGGGCCCACGAGGGTGGGGGCGCGCCAGGCACCCTCGTGGCCGCCTCGTTTACTTCTTGACGTCCACTCCAAATCTCCTGGTTTGCATTTGTTCCAAAAAGATCGCTCCTGAAGGTTTCATCCCGTTTGGACTCCGTTTGATATTCCTTTTCTTTGAAACACTGAAATAGGCAAAGAAACAACAATTTGGGTTGGGCCTTCGGTTAGTAGGTTAATCCCAAAAATGATATAGAAGTGTAAAGTAAAGCCCATAAACATCCGAAACGGGTAATATAATAGCATGGAGCAACCAAAAATTATAGATACATTGGAGACGTAACAAGCATCCCCAAGCTTAATTCCAGCTCGTCCTCGAGTAGGTAAATGATAAAAACGGAAATTTTTGATGTGGAATGCTACCTAGCATATTCCTCAATGTAATTTTCTTTATTGTGGCAATGAATGTTCAAATCCAAAATGATTTTAAATAAAAGTTCATATTGACATGAAAACAATAATACTTCAAACATACTAACAAATCAATTATGTCTTCTCAAAATAACATGGTTAAAGAAAGCTATCCCTACAAAATCATATAGTCTGGCTATGCTCTATCTTCATCACACAAAGTATTTAATCATGCACAACCCCGATGACAAGCCAAGCAACTGTTTCATACTTTTATGTTCTCAAACTTTTTCAACTTTCACGCAATACATGAGCGTGAGCCATGGACATAGCACTATATGTGGAATCGAATGGTGGTTGTGGAGAGAAGACAAAAAAGGAGAAGTAATCTCACATCAACTAGGCATATCAACGGGCTATGGAGATGCCCATTAATAGATATCAATGTGAGTGAGTAGGGATTGCCATGCAACGGATGCACTAGAGATATAAGTGTATGAAAGCTCAACAAAGAAACTAAGTGGGTGTGCATCCAACTTGCTTGCTCATGAAGACCTAGGGAATTTTGAGGAAGCCCATCATTGGAATATACAAGCCAAGATCTATAATGTAAAATTCCCACTAGTATATGAAAGTGACAACATAGGAGACTCTCTATCATGAAGATCATGGTGCTACTTTGAAGCACAAGTGTGGTAAAAGGATAGTAACATTGTCCCTTCTCTCTTTTTCTCTCATTTTTTATTTGGCCTTTCTCTTTTTTTTCCGTCTGGAGTCTCATCCCGACTTGTGGGGGAATCATAGTCTCCATCATCCTTTCCTCACTTGGGACAATGCTCTAATAATGAAGATCATCACACTTTTATTTACTTACAACTCGAGAATTACAACTCAATACTTAGAACAAAATATGACTCTATGTGGATGCCTCCGGCGGTGTACTGGGATATGCAATGAATCAAGAGTGACATGTATGAAAGAATTATCAAGGTTGCTTTGCCACAAATACGATGTCAACTACATGATCATGCAAATGCAATATGACAATGATGGAGCGTGTCATAATAAATGGAATGGTGGAAAGTTGCATGGCAATATATCTCGGAATGGCTATGGAAACGCCATAATAGGTAGGTATGGTGGCTGTTTTGAGGAAGGTATATGGTGGGTGTATGGTACCGGCGAAAGTTGCGCGGCACAAGAGAGGCTAGCAATGGTGGAAGGGTGAGAGTGCGTATGATCCATGGACTCAACATTAGTCATTAAGAACTCATATACTTATAGCAAAAATCTACAAGTTATTGAAACAAAGTACTACGAGCATGCTGTTGGGGATACACATAACAGGTAGGCCCACGAAGGGTTGAAGTATCATAAAGCATGGGGTCCACACAACATGTGGGTCCAGATAAATTTCATACAGACATACTATCCACTCAGACAAGCAACATACTATCCACTCGACCAAGCAGTATACCATCCACTCGGATGACAGTTCACCACTCGACCGTACGACTCACTCGGATATACGAAGACCAGCAAGCAAAAAAGCAGTCGACGTCATTCTCATGGTGAGGGCTTGGTAGTGGGCTGGCATTATGGCATTCATGCCCCACTTTGTAACATAGGAGGTGAGGGGGTGGCGCACTATATATAAGCCACCCCCACCACTAGACTGTGGGGGGGGGGGCTTTTTCTTCCATCTCTCTCTCTCTTTTTCACCATTACTCTCAGGACTACGGGGATCCATTCTCCTCTCATTGTAATCTCCGGATACATACTAAGATAAAATAAAGCCTCTCCGGAGCACGAGACATAGGGTTGTTATCTCCACCGTGAGAGGCCCGAACTCGCTAAAACCACCGTGTCACCCATATGCACCTCGATTGATCATGCTCCTTTATCTTACCCCTCTCTTATTGTCGGAATCATTACCACGACAGATGGCGCCCACCGTGGGGCCTGGCGTCTATCGAGCCATGGTGCAAATGGTTTTTCCATTTATTTTCGGCAACAACTCAACGATTGGCTGGCTGGAATTCTGGGCATCGCGCCATTAGTACAAACACAAGAATCAGGGAAGTATCTATTTGATCTAGTCTTTCTTTGAATTAATTATCTAACAATGAGTTGATCTTTTTCTCCTGTAGGATCAGACATCACCAAAGCGTGATCAATCATTAAACGAAAAAGGAGGAGAGATAATTCATCCTTATTCAGCGCCGCAAGGCTCCTCCGCCCGTTCGCTTGCCCGACGACGGTTTCCATGCCATGAAGACGCCCGCCTCACCGGCAGCGCAAGGCTCCTGTGCCCGGTCGACTGCCTGTCGGCGGCCTCCATGTCGCGGGGCTTCCCCAGCCGGTCACCAGTTTGACGGCGGCGTCTGCACCGTGCAGGCATAGGCTCGACCGACGACGCGAGACTCCTCCCTTTCTGCTCTGCAGAGGCACGAACCTGGCCGGCAGCGCGGAGCTTCTCCGCCCGGTCAACTGCCCGCCGACGGCCTCCACGCCACGGGGCATCTCCAGCCGATCGCCTGCTCGACGACGGTGTCCGCACCGTGGAGGCGTACGACCGATCGGGGACGGGAGATTCCTCCCTTGCCGCTCGGCAGAGAGACACGAACCTGCCTGGCAGCGCGGAGCTCCTCTGACCGGGCGCCTGCCCACTGGTGGCCTCCACGACGCGGGGATCCTACGCCCGGGCTGCCTGTGGGAAAAGGAAACGCCCATCGCATGCAATGCTTCAATTTCGGCTTAATTAGTACTGACGCCATTTGTATGCAGATTCTGGACTTGGGGCAACGCCTTCAATGCGTTGGACATGGGGACAACTCCTTCAATGCACGAACGGTAACGCCTTTGGCTTAATCTTTACCTAATAATAAAGCAAATTAGGTTTCTTTCATCCGTCATGGTATTTTTGAGAAAAGTCCCTCTATTTCAGAGAATTCAACCCGCAGTCCTGTTTTAAGCCAAAATGGATCGTTTTTTCGTATTTTACACAAAAGTCCCTGTGTTTTCTTGAAATCAACCCATCGTCCGAATTTAAGTCACACCCGAACCGTTATTTTATGTTTTTTTTAAAAACTGACGTTTTAGGTAATTCATCAGCGAATCATATTTAAGTCAAATAAATACTTTTTTTAAAGCATCCATATCTTTTAAACCGTAACTCCGATTTGAACATGTTATATATGAAATTTGATTAAAAAAATATGTAGAATATGAATATGAGATTATTTTTCCTATTAAGTATTTTTAATATTATTTTGGAATATATTTAAATCAAACAAATGATTTTCTAAATTATCCGTATCTTTTAAACCGTAACTTTGATTTTAACATATTATATATGAAATTTTACTATAAAAATGTGTGGAATATAAATATGATATTAATTTTACCTATTAAATATTTCTAAAATATTGTTTTAAAAGCAAACTTATAATTTCTAGCGCAAGATCCATTTTTCTTTCGTACCGGCGGCAATCCAGATTACAAATAAACACCCCACTATAACCATATAGGCAAAAGAAAACATCAATAACTACACATGCATACCTCTGAAAAATGTTGCAGGGGAAAACAACAGATTTCTCATCGCGAGAATGAGAGAGAGAGAGAGAGAGAGAGGGCGAGGGAGGAGAGAGGGAGAGAGAGACGCCTTAGGATTAACCATATTCAAACACGTTTTTTGTTGTTTTGTGTGAACACCGAGGCCATCACCGGCGAGGGTGAGAAGGAGGATAAGCGACAACACAAATATGATGCATCGCAAATATAAAGGAGATGGACCTATTGAGTGATGGTTGTTGGGTTAAGATTGTGTGTTATGTTTTTTCTCCCGTTGCAACGCACAGACTCTTTTACTAGTTAACGCTAATTAATGCCTCTTACATGCAGATTCTGTGTACTCCTACATGGTCAGGACCATGGGCTGTTTCTTCCATCAATTAACTGCATGCAGGAATATTTGAAAATGGAAGGAATCTTCAACGCCGGATTAATTGGCTGCCTCATTAATCAGCCATTCAAACAAGGTGCGTTGATTCATTTTTTTCCACAACCACCTGCACCACCCTCCAGCGCACACGCAGCTTGCGTTGACTTCAAGCTGGCCCACCTGGTCCGCTACTCCGAGTGGGTACTTTGGTACGCTCGGACAAGTGCACGTCTACACTCGACATATGCAACACTCGGGCACGTATCGTTTTCTTGGACACGTTCAGGCGACTAACGTGCAAGCACTTGATAATTTGTGTATCTCAACCGTCGTCACTCTGCCGGATGTGTCTACTTCGTCTGGACGCTCCGCGTGTCTACATCACTCGGACGCCCCACGCATCGTCACTCCGCGGCACGCGTCTATATCGCCCGGACGCTCCGCGCGTCCCCACTCCGCGGGACACGTCTACATCACT
Organism: Triticum aestivum; assembly: GCF_018294505.1. Taxonomy (NCBI): domain Eukaryota; kingdom Viridiplantae; phylum Streptophyta; class Magnoliopsida; order Poales; family Poaceae; genus Triticum; species Triticum aestivum. The sequence continues at coordinate 399,652,641 of NC_057813.1, forward strand.
CGAACGCCCCGCGCATTGTCACTCCACGGCACGCGTCTACATCGCTCGGACGGTCCGTGCGTTGTCACTCCGCGGGACGTGTCTACATCACTCGGACACCCCACGCATCATCACTCCGCAGGACGCGTCTACATCACTCGGACGCCTCGCGCATCATCACTCCGCGGGACGCGTCTACATCACTCGGACGCCCCGCACATCATAACTCCGCGGAACACGTCTACATTACTCGGACGCCCCGCGCATCATCACTCTGCGGCACGTATCTACATCACTTGGATGCCTCACGCATCGTCACTCTGCGGCACGCGTCTACATCGCCCGGACGCTCCGCGTGTCGCCACTCTACGAGACGCGTCTACATCACTCGGACGCCCCGTGCATCGCTGCTGCGCTGTTGGAAATATGCCCTAGAGGCAATAATAAAAGTGTTATTATTATATTTCCTTGTTCATGATAATTGTCTTTTATTCATGCTATAACTGTATTATCCGGAAATCGTAATACACGTGTGAATACATAGACCACAATATGTCCCTAGTGAGCCTCTAGTTGACTAGCTCGTTGTGATCAACAGATAGTCATGGTTTCCTGGCTATGGACATTGGATGTCGTTGATAACGGGATCACATCATTAGGAGAATGATGTGATGGACAAGACCCAATCCTAAGACTAGCTCAAAGATCGTGTAGTTCGTTTGCTAGAGCTTTGCCAATGTCAAGTATCTCTTCCTTTGACCATGAGATCGTGTAACTCCTGGATACCGTAGGAGTGCTTTGGGTGTATCAAACGTCACAATGTAACTGGGTGACTATAAAGGTGCACTACAGGTATCTCCGAAAGTATCTATTGTTTTATGCGGATCGAGACTGGGATTTGTCACTCCGTGAAAACGGAGAGGCATCTCTGGGCCCACTCGGTAGGACATCATCATATGCGCAATGTGACCAAGGAGTTGATCACGGGATGATGTGTTACGGAACGAGTAAAGTGACTTGCCGGTAACGAGATTTAACAAGGTATCGGTATACCGACGATCGAATCTCGGGCAAGTAAAATACCGCTAGACAAAGGGAATTGTATACGGGATCGATTGAGTCCTTGACATCGTGGTTCATCCGATGAGATCATCGTGGAACATGTGGGAGCCATCATGGGTATCCAGATCCCGCTGTTGGTTATTGACCGGAGAACGTCTCGGTCATGTCTGCATGTCTCCCGAACCCGTAGGGTCTACACACTTAAGGTTCGATGATGCTAGGGTTATAAAGGAAGCTTGTATGTGGTTACCGAATGTTGTTCGGAGTTCCGGATGAGATCCCGGACGTCACGAGGAGTTCCGAAATGGTCCGGAGGTAAAGATTTATATATAGGAAGTCCTGTTTCGGCCATCGGGACAAGTTTCGGGGTCATCGGTATTGTACCGGGACCACCGGAAGGGTCCCGGGGGCCCACCGGGTGGGGCCACCTGCCCCGGGGGGCCACATGGGCTGTAGGGGGTGCGCCTTGGCCTACATGGGCCAAGGACACCAGCCCCTAGAGGCCCATGCGCCAAGATAAAGGAAAAAGGGGAGAGTCCTTAAAGGGGAAGGCACCTCCGAGGTGCCTTGGGGAGGATGGACTCCTCCCCATCCTTAGCCGCACCCCTTCCTTGGAGGAGGGGGAAAGGCTGCGCCCTCCCCCTCTCCCTTGGCCCTATATATAGTGGGGAAAAGGAGGATCAATCATACCTAAGGCCTTTGGTTGCCTCCCTCTCCCTCCCGTGAGACATCTCCTCTCCCGTAGGTGCTTGGCGAAGCCCTGCGGGGTTGCCACGCTCCTCCATCACCACCACGCCGTTGTGCTGCTGCTGGATGGAGTCTTCCTCAACCTCTCCCTCTCTCCTTGCTGGATCAAGGCGTGGGAGACGTCACCGGGCTGTACGTGTGTTGAACGCGGAGGTGCCGTCCGTTCGGCACTAGATCATCGGTGATCTGAATCACGACGAGTACGACTCCATCAACCCCGTTCACTTGAACGCTTCCGCTTAGCGATCTACAAGGGTATGTAGATGCACTCTCCTTTCTACTCGTTGCTGGTCTCTCCATAGATAGATCTTGGTGTTACGTAGGAAAATTTTTGAATTTCTGCTACGTTCCCCAACAGTGGCATCATGAGCTAGGTCTATTGCGTAGATTCTTTGCACGAGTAGAACACAAAGTAGTTGTGGGCGTCGATATTGTTCAATATGCTTGCCGTTACTAGTCTTATCTTGATTCGGCGGCATCGTGGGATGAAGCGGCCCGGACCAACCTTACACGTACGCTTACGTGAGATCGGTTCCACCGACAAACATGCACTAGTTGCATAAGGTGGCTGGCGGGTGTCTGTCTCTCCCACTTTAGTCGGATCGGATTCGATGAAAAGGGTCCTTATGAAGGGTAAATAACAATTGGCATATCACGTTGTGGTTCATGCGTAGGTAAGAAACGTTCTTGCTAGAAACCCATAGCAGCCACGTAAAACATGCAAACAACAATTAGAGGACGTCTAACTTGTTTTTGCAGGGTATGCTATGTGATGTGATATGGCCAAAGGATGTGATGAATGATATATGTGATGTATGAGATTGATCATGTTCTTATAATAGGAATCACGACTTGCATGTCGATGAGTATGACAACCGGCAGGAGCCATAGGAGTTGTCTTAATTTATTTGTGACCTGCGTGTCAACTTAAACGTCATGTAATTACTTTACTTTATTGCTAACCGTTAGCCATAGTAGTAGAAGTAATAGTTGGCGAGGCAACTTCATGAAGACACGATGATGGAGATCATGATGATGGAGATCATGGTGTCATGCCGGTGACGATGATGATCATGGAGCCCCGAAGATGGAGATCAAAAGGAGCAAAGTGATGATGGCCATATCATGTCACTATTTGATTGCATGTGATGTTTATCATGTTTATACATCTTATTTGCTTAGAACGACGGTAGTAAATAAGATGATCCCTTACAACAATTTCAAGAAGTGTTCTCCCCTAACTGTGCACCGTTGCTACAGTTCGTCGCTTCTAAGCACCACGTGATGATCGGGTGTGATGGATTCTTACGTTCACATACAACGGGTGTAAGACAGTTTTACACAGCGAAAACACTTAGGGTTAACTTGACGAGCCTAGCATGTGCAGACATGGCCTCGGAACACGGAGACCGAAAGGTCGAGCATGAGTCGTATGGTAGATATGATCAACATGAAGATGTTCACCGATGATGACTAGTCCGTCTCACGTGATGATCGGACACGGCCTAGTTGACTCGGATCATGTGATCACTTAGATGACCAGAGGGATGTCTATCTAAGTGGGAGTTCATAAGATGAACTTAATTATCCTGAACATAGTCAAAAGACCTTTTGCAAATTATGTCGTAAGCTCGCGCTTTAGTTCCACTGTTTAGATATGTTCCTAGAGAAAATATAGTTGAAAGTTGATAGTAGCGATTATGTGATCAGTAGAAAGCTTATGTCCTTAATGCACCGCTCAGTGTGCTGAACCCCAACGTCGTTTGTCGATGTTGCGAACATCGGACATACACGTTTTGATAACTACGTGATAGTTCAATTAAATGGTTTAAGTAGAGGCACCAAAGACGTTTTCGAAACGTCGCGGAACATATGAGATGTTTCGAGGGCTGAAATTGGGATTTCAGGCTCGTGCCCACGTCAAGAGGTATGAGACCTCCGACGATTTTCTTAGCCTGCAAACTAAGGGAGAAAAGCTCAATCGTTGAGCTTGTGCTCAGATTGTCTGAGTACAACAATCACTTGAATCAAGTGGGAGTTGATCTTCCAGATGAAATAGTGATAGTTTCTCCGAAGTCATTACCACCAAGCTGCTAGAGCTTCGTGATGAACTATAACATATCAAGGATAGAGATGATGATCCTTGAGGTATTCGCGTTGTTTGACATCGCGAAAGTAGAAATCAAGAAGGAGCATCAATTGTTGATGGTTGGTGAAACCACTAGTTTCAAGAAGGGCAAGGGCAAGAAGGGATACTTCATGAAACGGCAAATCAGCTGCTGCACCAGTGAAGAAACCCGAGGTTGAACCCAAACCCGAGACTAAGTGCTTCTGTGATAAGGGGAACAACCACTGGAGCAGGATTACCCTGGATGCTTGGTAGATGAGAAGGCTGGCAAGGTCGATAGAAGTATATTGGATATACATTATGTTAATGTGTACTTTACTAGTACTCCTAGTAGCACCAGGGTATTAGATACCGGTTCGGTTGCTAAGTGTTAGTAACTCGAAATAAAGGCTACGGAATAAACGAAGACTAGCTAAAGGTGAGATGACGATATGTGTTGGAAGTTTTTCCAAGCTTGATATGATCAAGCATCGCACGCTCCCTCTACCAAAGAGATTGGTGTTAAACCTAAATAATTGTTATTTGGTGTTTGCGTTGAGCATAGACATGATTGGATTACGTCTATCGCAATACGGTTATTCATTTAAGGAGAATAATGGTTACTCTGTTTATTTGAATAATACCTTCAATGGTCTTACACCTAAAATGAATGGTTTATTAAATCTCGATCGTGGTGATACACATGTTCATGCCAAAAGATAGTAATGATAGTACCACCTACTTGTGGCACTGCCACATAAGTCATATCGGTATAAAACGCATGAAGAAGCTCCATATTGATGGATCTTTGGGCTCACTCGTTTTTGAAAAGTTTGAGACATGCGAACCATGTCTATTGGTGTATATGCATGAAGAAACTCCATGTAAATGGACCGTTTTGACTCACTTGATTTTGAATCACTTGGGACATGCAAATCATACCACACGGGCAAGATGACTGAAAAGCCTCGGTTTCAGTAAGATGGAACAAGATAGCAACTTGTTGGAAGTAACACATTTTGATGTGTGTAGTCCAATGAGTGCTGAGGCATGCAGTGAATATCGTTATGTTCTTACTTCACAGATGATTCGAGTAGATGTTGAGAATATTTACTTGATGAAACACAAGTCTGAATTATTGAATGGTTCAAATAATTTTAGAGTGAAGTAGAAGATCATTGTGACAAGAAGATAAAATGTCTATGATATGATCATAGAGATGAATACCTGAGTTACGAGTTTTGGCACACAATTAAGACATTGTGGAAATTGTTTCGCAATTAATACCGCCTGGAACACCATAATGTGATGGTGTGTCCGAACATCATAGTTGCACCCTATTGGATATGGTGCGTACCATGATGTCTCTTATCGAATTACCACTATCGTTCATGGGTTAGGCATTAGAGACAATCACATTCACTTTAAATAGGGCACCACGTAATTCCGATGAGATGACACCGTATGAATTATGGTTTAGAGAAACCTAAGTTGTCGTTTCTTAAAAGTTTGGGGCTGCGACGCTTATATGAAAAAGTTTCAGGTTGATAAGCTTGAACCCAAAGCGGATAAAATGCATCTTCATAGGAAACCCAAAACAGTTGGGTATACCTCCTAATTCAGATCCGAAAGCAATATGGATTGTTTCTAGAATCGGGTCCTTTCTCGAGGAAAAGTTTCTCTCGAAAGAATTGAGTGGGAGGATAGTGGAGACTTGATGAGGTTATTGAACCGTCTCTTCAACTAGTGTGTGACAGGGCACAGGGAGTTGTTCCTGTGGCACCTACACCAATTGAAGTGGAAGCTTATGATATTGATCATGAAACTTTGGATCAAGTCACTCCCAAACCTCGTAGGATGACAAGGATGCGTACTACTTCAGAGTGGTACGTAATCCTGTCTTGAAGGTCATGTTGCTAGACAACAATGAACCTACGAGCTATGGAGAAGCGATGGTGGGCCCGGATTCCGATAAATGGCTCGAGGCCATAAAATCCGAGAACGGATCCATGGACTTTGGTGGACTTGCCCGATGATCGGCAAGCCATTGAGATAAATGGATCTTTAAGAAGAAGACGGACGTGGATGGTAATGTCACCATCTATGAAGCTCGACTTGTGGCGAAGAGTTTTTCACAAGTTCAAGGAGTTGACTACGATGAGATTTTCTCATCCGTAGCGATGCTTAAGTCCGTCGGATTCATGTTAGCATTAGCTGCATTTATGAAATCTGGCAGATGAATATCAAAACGAGTTTCCTTACCAGTTTTCGTGAGGAAAGGTTGTATGTAATACAATCAGAAAGTTTTTTGTCGATCCTAAGGATGCTAAAAGGTATGCTGGCTCCAGCGATCCTTCTAAGGACCGGAGTGAGCATCTCGGAGTTGGAATGTATGCTTTGATGACGATCAAAGATTTTGGGTTTGTACAAAGTTTATGAGAAACTTGTATTTCCAAAGAAGTGAGTGGGAGCACTATAGAATTTCTGATAAGTATATGTTGTTGACATATTGATGATCAGAGATGATGTAGAATTTCTAGAAAGCATATAGGGTTATTTGAAAGGTGTTTTTCAATAGAAAACCTGGATTAAGCTACTTAAACATTGAGCATCAAGATCTATAAGAATAGATCAAAATGCTTAATAATACTTTCAAATGAGCACATACCTTGACATGATCTTGAAGGTGTTCAAGATGGACCAGTCAAAGAAGGAGTTCTTGCCTGAGTTATAAGGTACGAAGTTAAGACTTAAAGCTCGACCACGGCAGAATAGAGAGAAAGGACGAAGGTCGTCCCCTATGCTTTAGACGTAGGCTCTACAGTATGCCGTGCTGTGTACCGCACCGAAAGTGTGCCTTGCCATGAGTCAGTCAAGGGGTACAAGAGTGATCCATCAATGGATCATAGGACAGCGGTCAAAGTTATCCTTAGTAACTAGTGGACTAAGGAATTTTTCTCGATTATGGAGGTGGTAAAAGAGTTCGTCGTAAAGGTTACGTCGATGCAAGCTTAACACCTATCCGGATAGCTCTGAGTAGAGAGAGCGGATACATATAATGGAGCAATAATTTAGAATAGCTCCAAGTAGAACAGTTGTTTGGAATAGCTCCAAATAGAGCGTGGTAGCTGCATCTAGGAGATGACATGGAGATTTGTAAAGCACACATGGATCTGAAAGGTTCAGACCCGTTGACTAAAACCTCTCTCACAAGCAACATGATCAAACATAAAACTCATTGAGTGTTAATCACATAGTGATGTGAACTAGACTACTGACTCTAGTAAACTCTTGGGTATTAGTCACATGGCGATGTGACCTGTGAGTGTTAATCACATGACAATGTGAACTAGATTATTGACTCTAGTGCAAGTGGGAGACTGTTGGAAATATGCCCTAGAGGCAATAATAAAAGTGTTATTATTATATTTCCTTGTTCATGATAATTGTCTTTTATTCATGCTATAACTGTATTATCCGGAAATCGTAATACACGTGTGAATACATAGACCACAATATGTCCCTAGTGAGCCTCTAGTTGACTAGCTCGTTGTGATCAACAGATAGTCATGGTTTCCTGGCTATGGACATTGGATGTCGTTGATAACGGGATCACATCATTAGGAGAATGATGTGATGGACAAGACCCAATCCTAAGACTAGCTCAAAGATCGTGTAGTTCGTTTGCTAGAGCTTTGCCAATGTCAAGTATCTCTTCCTTTGACCATGAGATCGTGTAACTCCTGGATACCGTAGGAGTGCTTTGGGTGTATCAAACGTCACAACGTAACTGGGTGACTATAAAGGTGCACTACAGGTATCTCCGAAAGTATCTATTGTTTTATGCGGATCGAGACTGGGATTTGTCACTCCGTGAAAACGGAGAGGTATCTCTGGGCCCACTCGGTAGGACATCATCATATGCGCAATGTGACCAAGGAGTTGATCACGGGATGATGTGTTACGGAACGAGTAAAGTGACTTGCCGGTAATGAGATTTAACAAGGTATCGGTATACCGACGATCGAATCTCGGGCAAGTAAAATACCGCTAGACAAAGGGAATTGTATACGGGATCGATTGAGTCCTTGACATCGTGGTTCATCCGATGAGATCATCGTGGAACATGTGGGAGCCATCATGGGTATCCAGATCCCGCTGTTGGTTATTGACCGGAGAACGTCTCGGTCATGTCTGCATGTCTCCCGAACCCGTAGGGTCTACACACTTAAGGTTCGATGACGCTAGGGTTATAAAGGAAGCTTGTATGTGGTTACCGAATGTTGTTCGGAGTTCCGGATGAGATCCCGGACGTCACGAGGAGTTCCGGAATGGTCCGGAGGTAAAGATTTATATATAGGAAGTCCTGTTTCGGCCATCGGGACAAGTTTCGGGGTCATCGGTATTGTACCGGGACCACCGGAAGGGTCCCGGGGGCCCACCGGGTGGGGCCACCTGCCCCGGGGGGGCACATGGGCTGTAGGGGGTGCGCCTTGGCCTACATGGGCCAAGGACACCAGCCCCTAGAGGCCCATGCGCCAAGATAAAGGAAAAAGGGGAGAGTCCTTAAAGGGGAAGGCACCTCCGAGGTGCCTTGGGGAGGATGGACTCCTCCCCATCCTTAGCCGCACCCCTTCCTTGGAGGAGGGGGCAAGGCTGCGCCCTCCCCCTCTCCCTTGGCCCTATATATAGTGGGGAAAAGGAGGAGCAATCATACCTAAGGCCTTTGGTTGCCTCCCTCTCCCTCCCGTGACACATCTCCTCTCCCGTAGGTGCTTGGCGAAGCCCTGCGGGGTTGCCACGCTCCTCCATCACCACCACGCCGTTGTGCTGCTGCTGGATGGAGTCTTCCTCAACCTCTCCCTCTCTCCTTGCTGGATCAAGGCGTGGGAGACGTCACCGGGCTGTACATGTGTTGAACGCGGAGGTGCCGTCCGTTCGGCACTAGATCATCGGTGATCTGAATCACGACGAGTACGACTCCATCAACCCCGTTCACTTGAACGCTTCCGCTTAGCGATCTACAAGGGTATGTAGATGCACTCTCCTTTCTACTCGTTGCTGGTCTCTCCGTAGATAGATCTTGGTGTTACGTAGGAAAATTTTTGAATTTCTGCTACGTTCCCCAACATGCGCGGCATGCCTCTACTTCATCGGACGCCCGCGCATCGTCACTCCACGGGACGCGTCTACTTTAATCGCCGCCCCGCGCGTCGCCACTCGGTTGGTGACCTCATAACCATTCGGCCGCCCCGTGCGTCGCCATAGGTTGGCCACCTCATAACCACTCGGCCGCCCCGCGCGTCGCCACTCGGTTGGTCACCTCATCACCACTCGGCCGCCCCGTGCGTCACCACTCAGTTGGACACATCTACATCAATCGGTCGCCCCTCACATTGCCATCGGTTGAACACATCTTCACCACTCGGCCACTCGCGCGCCTTCAGACAGCTAAGTCATTCTAGCACTACATTCTATTATTTCCCCGTGCCTGAGTATCCCGTAATTCACAAATCATGTTCACTCGGAGGCCACGCCACCGAGTGTGCCCCTACACTCGGTTTCTTATTTTCACATACTTGCCTAGTACTCACTCCTGAGTCCAACTTCCATTTTAACGCATAGGTCATTCACGAACACCATGTGTTCTTCATTTCGAGTTGGCATCAGTCCTCGAGGGCTGCAACTCAGTCGGAACACTACACTTCCGTTTTATTTGAGCCAGCACTCCAACATGTCCAGTTGGATCCTTCACTTCGTCAAGTTCGACTAGATCCTTCACTCTTTTAGAATCTTGTTGGTTTTGAACCAGCAAGCCCCTTGCACTCCCAGTGGGTGTCTATGGGTGTTATTTACATAAATCATATCAGCACACATCAAATTTCCTCAAGAAATTATTTCGTTGGCTTGTGCATTTTTTACACAAGTTACGCGATCACTCGATGGCCCTATGTGCCAACTTCATCGCTGCTCAGACTCGATCACCGTACCGGTCCTAGCGCACCACAACACCGACCTTGTCGCTCTGTTGACTTCAAACACATCCAACCAACCCCTCTATGGAATCCTTTTCATCGTATCAATGATATAGACCTCGTCGGGCATGAGACAGATAAGTCCCTCTTATAATTAAACTTCACACACTTCACTCTTTTGCGAGTTTGCCTCTTTCGAGCATCACTAGGAAGCTTCTCCTCATCTTTACCCGAGTCCGACTCGATGAATTGCAAATCATCCATTCAAAACTATATTTCTCGTATTCCGACATGTCCGTTGTCGAAGCCTGTAGTACGCTCGGGGGCTACGCCGCACTTGGGGGCTGCATCTCATTTGGAATGACACTCTCCTGAGTAGTCAAGTACTTCATCACCAGTCAGATTCTTCACTTCAACAAGTGCATTCGATCCGCCACTTTTACAAGTTTTATAATGACCCAGACGCTTTGCACGCCATCTTCATTCTTATTCAGACTTAGTTGTCACGCCGGTCTTGTTGTGTCGCAACCAAACTACACCGACCTCATCGTTACATTAGCTTCGAAAGCATCTGGCTAACTCATTCGAAGACCATTTCAGCCACTTGGGTGGACATGCAATATGTCACTCGGCCGTCCCGCACCACACCACTCGGTTGTGCATGTCTTCACCACTCGGGCGCTTCATGCGTCGCCTCTCGGTTGTGCACGTCTTCACCACTCGGCCGCTCCGTGCGTGGCCACTCGGTTGTGCACGTCTTCCCCATTTGGCCGCCTCGTGCATCACCATCAGTTGGACATGTATTTACCTCTACACCCCCAACATGGGAACAACTAAGTTACTCGTATGATCAAACCTCATATCACACTCTGTAGCAAGCTTGCCTCTTTCGAGCATCACTCGGGGGCTACGCACAGCCGTTGGCCATGCCGCCCTCAGGGGTTACGCCCATTCAATCAACCCATTGATCACATCAGGAATATCTTTCTGACCATACTTGCTCGGTCTGCCAAAAATCTATAAGGGTAGTACTGTCCACTCGGACGATCGCCCAAATCATTACCTAAAGTCATCTTCAGGACTGCAAAAGGGTGAAAACAACGCTCCTCTACGGATACACTTGGCCCTATCCTAGGCTCCAAGGCGTCAATTTCACAAACTTGGACTCATAGATGGCATGTGCTGGTTTTCCCCCGGGATAATGAGTGGCCTCTCTCTGGAGAGTCAGTCCACACACTAGCCTCGTCACTCGGGTTTCATGGCACGTCCATGTCAAACCACTAGTCTATCTCCTCCGGGAGACATACAAGTGCCACCAAGTTTTTCCTTGCAGTCAACATACCCCGATCAGACGGGAAGCATGTCCACTTGGATAAATACCCCTTTCATGCAAAGGATAAAAATGAAGTGCCATCGCTGAATCGTACAGGCAGCCTTACTCGTCGAACATCGTTCGTACAACCACCTCGCTACGCATCCATCTGATTGATTCAATTCCAGACAAAGATATTTACCGTGCCAACTGCATGGAGGTTTACTGGGAGACTTAAACCCTCTGCCAGACTCATCTAGTCTGACAGAGGCTCAGGGACTACACCCAGTGGGTGCACTCAGCGTGCCCCCACTGGAAGAGAACTCAAAAAGAAACATTTTGCTCGATGCAAACCCAGCTCCACAATTACTAGAACTCAGAAAGAAGTACCCTTTAGTTTGATTATCAAAAGACATGATTTTACAGTCTTCCATTGTTGTTCATTTTTTACATGTTCTAAAATCCCCCAGCGGGTGCCTTAGTTGCGAATCTGTTTCGCCTAAGTCGAAGAAAAAATACTACCGAGTGGTGAGCTTGCCTCTCACTCGGGGGCTTAGCTGCAGTCCAGTACTCGCCTAAGTTTGAAAAATCCTACCGAGTGGTGAGTCTGCCTCTCACTCAGGGGCTTAGCTGCAGTCCATCACTCGCCTAAGTTTGAAAAATCCTACCGAGTGGTGAGCCTGCCTCTCACTCGGGGGCTTAGCTGCAATCCAATACTCGCCTAAGTTTGAAAAATCCTACCGAGTGGTGAGCCTGCCTCTCACTCGGGGG
>NC_057813.1:400306531-400309405 GCF_018294505.1 Triticum aestivum
GCGCGACTCCCAAGGGAAAAAGGGCTAGGTGAGGCAAATGGTAAAACCAAGGTTGGGCCTTGCTGGAGGAGTTTTATTCAAAGCGAACTGTCAAGGGGGTCCCATAAATCACCCGACCGCGTAAGGAACGCAAAATCCGGGAACATAACACCGGTATGACGGAAACTAGGGCGGCAAGAGTGGAACAAAACACCAGGCATAAGGCCGAGTCTTCCACCCTTTACCAAGTATATAGATGCATTAACAATAATATAAGAGATATTGTGATATCCCAACCAAAAATCCTGTCCACCATGGAGCAATCTTCAACTTCACCTGCAACTAACAACGCTATAAGAGAGGCTGAGCAAAGCAGTAACATAGCCAAACAATGGTTTGCTAGGAAGGGTGTCAAAGGTTAGAGGTTCATGGCAATTTGGAAGGTTTGAAGAGTAAATGATAGGTAACGCAGCATAGCGATAGAACGAAGCAACTAGCATAACAATGATAGTAGTGAGATCCAGGGTAGCGGTCATCTTGCCTGAAATCCCGCAAGAAAGAAGAACGAGTCCATGAAGAAGATGAACGGAAGAAGCCACGAAGACGAACCAAGCGTAGACGAACGAATCCTCACGATCACAACGAAACGGGAACTATTGAGAAGAAGCACACAACACGGTAAACACACCACACATAGACATGACATAATGCACGAACAAGCATGATGCAAGACAAGACTACATGAAGCTACTCATGGCAAGAGATGATGCAAACAAGAGCAACACATCAAGGCAAGTTTAAATAAGGCCGGGAACAACATATAACAATTCCGGTAAGTCCTCATATGCAAATTTTGAAGTTGGTCCAGATCTGAACAAACCTTATATTCAAGTTGTTAAACAGCAAGTTAAGATGCACCAAGATGATCTACATGAGATTCTAGTCAAGTTACATATAAAGTTTATTAGATTTGGAGCTACGGCCTAGAAGATATGAGCAAAACAAGTTAAACATGGCATTGATGCAAAATGCATACAATCATCAAGCAAAACACCACAAAACATGGATGCAACATGATAATATGAAACTACATGCAAATCTAAGCAAGTTTCATATAGAGCACACTCAAAACGGAGCAACGGTTCAACACATGCACTCTATACAAGTTTAAAGGACAAGCTGTCCAAAACAGCAACTAGGCATATTGCAAGCATCAAAACAACATGCTACAGCACCTCAACATGAAAACAAAATACATGGATATGATGTACAGATAAAGCATAACAAAACATGAACACTGAGCTATCTCCAAAAATCACTAGAACATGCTCAAACACACGTGGCAAGATTGCAAGTAATAACAATTCAGACTTTGCAGAAAATAACATCAGGTTGCAATGTTTAGAGCTATCAAACAACATGTTACAGGAACTTATAATAACAAAGCAAGACATGGCATGATTCTACTCAAAGCATATATCAAAAGTCCCTTACTGACCATGAGCCAAAAAGTATCAGAAAATATGATGGCACCCATGTAAACATAGCAAATTATAATACAGATTCATACATGGCAGGAACAGAATTATGAAGGCATGTTGATGAGCTTGTGCAACTTACTACAGAGCAATACATGGCATAGAAAGACAATCAACAGTAAGAAGACATATTTGTGAAGCTAAGCATGGCAATATCAAGGTCATAGGATGCATGGAACACTAGCAACAATCATGGTAACAACTGAACTTAATGTTAACAAGCTGACAGCAACATTATCAAGCAACTTTGGAGCAAGATATGAACAAGCTACAGCAAGCTATAAATGCAACTAGGGACATGGATGGATAGAGCATGACATGTAGAACAAAACATATTTAGTGGGCATCTCCAGATTATGCATAGAATGACTAGTAGCAGCAGGTTTATATAGCATCACAAAATAACAGATTCAGCCTAGCAAAATAGCAACAGCGAGTACCCTACTTAACAAGCTTGAATCACTCACCACAAGTCATTGCATTAAAAGATAAGCATAGCATCAACAAGAAGACATATTTATGAAACAAACCAAGGCAAGAACAAGTTCATAGCATGCAAGGATCAACTACAATAACCTTGGCAAAATTGAATAACATGTAAACAATCTGCCAGGAAACATTTTGAAGCAAAAGTAGAGCACGAAAAAGACATGCTAGACTACTCCATAATTGCAAACAGAGGCATGAATGGATAGAGCAAAACCATATGTTCAAAACATCCTTACGGAAGTATCTCAAAATATGCATGGATCACTCTGTAGCATCAAGTTTACATGGCATCAAAATAACAGCAGAACAGGGACTAAAATCAGCAACATCACGATGCCTAGTTTGCAAGCTTGTGCTAGTCACCACATTGATCACAAAAATACATGGTAAGCACCTCTGTAAATAAGACATACCATAGTTTAAAACACATGTAGACATCAACCTCATAGGATGCACACATCAATCATGGCAAAAATGACAAATGGGCATGTTCTGTTAACGGACAGCAGAAAACATCATGAAGCACTCTTGCAACGAAGATTCAGGATTCAAGATGACCTCAAATGAACATGATGCAATGAAATGAAATGAAGTACTCGTTGAGGCAAACAATTTGACATATTACATGCACGAAACGGAGCTATGTATGCAGAGATATGATGCGATGGACATGGCATGATAATGTAAAATATTTCGGGACTTAGGCAAAATTTCGGGGTCAACCTCGTGGATCCAGATCCCGATCGGGGCGGCGCGTGAACCGAGGCGGGCTGGGCTCGCCGGAGTCGGGGACGGAGGCGGCCGGGGCTGGAGGCAGGCAGCACGCCCGGAGGAGGCTGGAGGAGGCCGAGCGGGCGCGGAGGTGAGG
>NC_057813.1:400309673-400317693 GCF_018294505.1 Triticum aestivum
GCGGCGGCGGGGCAGAGGAGGACGGCGGCGGGGCGGCCGGCCGGACGGCGGAGCGCACTCCGGCGGCGGCGCTGGTGGCCGGCGGCAGGGCCGGCACGCTCGGGCCGCGCGGCGGCGGCGCGCGGGCTCGCGCGGGCCCACGATGGGCCTGGCGGGCCGCGGTGGCGGACGGCGGCGGAGCGCCACGTGGCGGCTCCGGATAGGCGCGGGGAGCGGCGGCGGACATGTCCGGCTCGGGACGGACACGTCCGGCGGCGCGGAGGGAGGAAGAAGCTAGGGTTTATCCGCGAATTTTGAAGGGGGGCTAATATATAGGTAGAGGGAGCTAGGAGAGTCCAAATGAGGAGCGGTATTCGGCCACGTGATCGTGATCGAACGACCGAGAGCATGGAGGGGAGTTAGATGGGTTTTGGGCCACTTTGGAGGGGTGTTGGGCTGCAAAGAGAAAGGGGGGTTTCGGGCTACGCGGTTAACCGTTGGAGTACCAAACGACCTCCAAATGGCACAAAACTTGACAGGCGGTCTAACGGTGCTATACCAAGGCCGCTTGGCAAGACTCGGTCCATTCCGAGAATGTTTAACACCCACTCACAACGAGAGACAAAAGGGGGGACGTCGGAGGGCATAGGAGTGCCGGATTGCAAAACGGACAACGGGGAAAATGTTCGGATGCATGAGACGAACACGTATGCAAAATGAAATGCACATGATGACATGACAATATGCAACACGCAAGCAAATGACATGGCAACAACGGCGAATAACTGGCAGACACCTGGCGCATCGTATCCGGGGCGTTACAATGCCTCAACACTCATTGGACTACACACATCAAAGTGTGTTACTTCCAACAAGTTGCTATCTTGTTCCATCTTACTGAAAACGAGGCTTTTCAGTCATCTTGCCTATGTGGTATGATTTGCATATCTCAAGTGATTCAAAATCAAGTGAGTCCAAACGATCCATCTGCATGGAGTTTCTTCATGCGTCTACACCAATAGACATGGTTTGCATGTCTCAAACTTTTCAAGAACGAGTGAGTCCAAAGATCCATCAACATGGAGCTTCTTCATGCGTTTTACACCAATATGACTTACATGGCAGTGCCACAAGTAAGTGGTACTATCATTACTATCTTATATCTTTTGGCATGAAAATGTGTATCACTACGATCAAGATTCAATAAACCATTCCTTTAGGTGCAAGACCATTGAAGGTATTATCCAAATAAATAGAGTAACCATTATTCTCCTTAAATGAATAACCGTATTACTATAGACATAAATCCAATCATGTCTATGCTCAACGCAAACACCAAATGACAATTATTCAGGTTTAATACTAATCTTGATGGTAGAGGGGCGTGCGATGTTTAATCACATCAAACTTGGAAACACTTCCAACACATATCGTCAGCTCACCTTTAGCTAGTCTCCGTTTATTCCGTAGCCTTTTATTTCGAGTTACTAACACTTAGCAACCGAACCGGTATCTAATACCCTGGTGCTACTAGGAGTACTAGTAAAGTACACATTAACTTAATGTATATCCAATATACCTCTATCGACCTTGCCAGCCTTCTTATCTACCAAGTATCTAGGGTAATCCTGCTCCAGTGGCTGTTCCCCTTATTACAGAAGCACTTAGTCTTGGGTTTAGGTTCAACCTTGGGTTTCTTCATTAGAGAAGCAACTGTTTTGCCGTTTCATGAAGCATCCCTTCTTGCCCTTGCCCTTCTTGAAACTAGTGGTTTTACAAACCATCAACAATTGATGCTCCTACTTGACTTCTACTTTCGCGGTGTCAAACATCGCGAATACTTCAAGGATCATCATATCTATCCCTGATATGTTATAGTTCATCACGAAGCTCTAGTAGCTTGGTGGCAATGACTTTGGAGAAACATCACTATCTCATCTGGAAGATTAACTCCCACTCGATTCAAGTGATTGTTGTACTCAGACAATCTGAGCACAAGCTCAAGATTGAGCTTTTCTCCCTTAGTTTGCAGGCTAAGAAAATCGTCGAAGGTCTTATACCTATTGATGTGGGCACGAGCCTGAAACCTAATTTCATCCCTCGAAACATCTCATATGTTCCGCGACATTTCGAAAAAGTCTTTGGTGCCTCAACTCTAAACCGTTTAACTGAACTATCATGTAGTTATCAAAACGTGTATGTCCGATGTTCGCAACATCCACAAACGATGTTTGGAGTTCTGCACACTGAGCGGTGCATTAAGGACATAAGCTTTCTACTGATCGCATAATCACTACTGTCAACTTTCAACTATATTTTCTCTAGGAACATATCTAAAACAGTAGAACTAACGCGCGAGTTATGACATAATTTGCAAAGGGCTTTTGACTATGTTCAGGATAATTAAGTTCATCTTATGAACTCCCACTCAGATAGACATCCCTCTAGTCATCTAAGTGATTACATGATCCGAGTCAACTAGGCCGTGTCCGATCATCACGTGAGACGGACTAGTCATCATCGGTGAACATCTTCATGTTGATCGTATCCACCATACGACTCATGCTCGACCTTTCGGTCTCTTGTGTTCCGAGGCCATGTCTGTACATGCTAGGCTCGTCAAGTTAACCTAAATGTTTCACGTGTGTAAATCCGGCTTACACCCGTTGTATGTGAACGTAAGAATCTATCACACCCGATCATCACGTGGTGCTTCGAAACGACGAACTTTTGCAACGGTGCACAGTTAGGGAGAACACTTTCTTGAAATTTTAATGAGGGATCATCTTATTTACTACCGTCATTCTAAGAAAATAAGATGCATAATCATGATAAACATCACATGCAATCAAATAGTGACATGATATGGCCAATATCATTTTGCTCCTTTTGATCTCCATCTTCGGGGCTCCATGATAATCATCATCACCGGCATGACACCATGATCTCCATCATCGTGTCTTCATGAAGTTGTCTCGCCAACTATTACTTCTACTACTATAGCTACCGGTTAGCAATAAAGTAAAGTAATTACATGGCGTTGTTCAATGACACGCAGGTCATACAATAAATTAAGACAACTCCTATGGCTCCTGCCGGTTGTCATACTCATCGACATGCAAGTCGTGATTCCTATTACAAGAACATGATCAATCTCATACATCACATATCATTCATCACATTCTTCTTGGCCATATCACATCACATAGCATACCCTGCAAAAACAAGTTAGACGTCCTCTTATTGTTGTTTGCATGTTTTACGTGGCTGCTATGGGTTTTTAACAAGAACGTTTCTTACCTACGCATAACTACAACGTGATATGCCAATTGCTATTTACCCTTCATAAGGACCCTTTTCATCGAATCTGTTCCGACTAAAGTGGGAGAGACTGGCACCCGCTAGCCACCTTATGCACCAAGTGCATGTCAGTCGGTGGAACCTGTCTCACGTAAGAGTACGTGTAAGGTCGGTCCGGGCAGCTTCATCCCACAATACCGTCGAAACAAGATTGGACTAGTAACGGTAAGCATATTGAACAAAATCAACACCCACAACTACTTTGTGTTCTACTCGTGCATAGAATCTATGCAATAGACCTAGCTCATGATGCCACTGTTGGGGAACGTAGCAGAAATTCAAAAATTTCCTACGAATCACCAAGATCTATCTATCGAGAAACCAGCCACGAGGGAAAGGAGAGTGCATCTACATACCCTTGTAGATCGCTAAGCGGAAGCGTTCAAGAGAACAGGGTTGAAGGAGTCGTACTCGTCGTGATCCAAATCATCGGAGATCCTAGTGCCGAACGGACGGCACCTCCGCGTTCAACACACGTACAGCCCGGTGACGTCTCCCATGCCTTGATCCAGCAAGGAGAGAGGAAGAGGTTGAGGAAGACTCCATCCAGCAGCAGCACAATGGCGTGGTGGTGGTCGAGGAGCGTGGCAATCCTGCAGGGCTTCGCCAAGCACGTGCGGGAGAGGAGGAGGTGTCACGGGAGGGAGGGAGGCGCCAGGGCTTCAGGTGCGGATGCCCTCCCTCCCCTCCACTATATATAGGGGCAAGGGAGAGGGGGAGGGGCGCAGCCTTGGCCCTTCCTCCAAGGAAGGGTGCGGCTAGGGAGGAGTCCATCCTCCCCAAGGCACCTAGGAGGTGCCTTCCCCCTTTAGGACTCTCCCTTTCCCTTATCTCTTGGCGCATGGGCCTCTTGGGGCTGGTGCCCTTGGCCCATATAGGCCAAGGCGCACACCCCTACAGCCCATGTGGCCCTCCCTGGGCAGGTGGACCCCTGGTAGACCCCCGGACCCCTTTCGGCACTCCCGGTACAATACCGATAATGCGCGAAACTTTTCCGGCGACCAAAACAAAACTTCCCATATATAAATCTTTACCTCCGGACCATTCCGAAACTCCTCGTGACGTCCGGGATCTCATCCGGGACTCCGAACAACATTCGGTAACCACATACAAACTTCCTTTATAACCCTAGCGTCATCGAACCTTAAGTGTGTAGACCCTACGGGTTCGGGAACCATGCAGACATGACCGAGACGTTCTCCGGTCAATAACCAACAGCGGGATCTGGATACCCATGTTGGCTCCCACATGTTCCACGATGATCTCATCAGATGAACCACGATGTCAAGGAATCAATCGATCCTGTATACAATTCCCTTTGTCTAGCGGTATTGTACTTGCCCAAGATTCGATCGTCGGTATGCCGATACCTTGTTCAATCTCGTTACTGGCAAGTCTCTTTACTCGTTCCGTAACACATATCCCGTGATCAACCCCTTGGTCACATTGTGCACATTATGATGATGTCCTACCGAGTGGGCCCAGAGATACCTCTTCGTTTACACGGAGTGACAAATCCCAGTCTCGATTCGTGCCAACCCAACAGACACTTTCGGAGATACCTGTAGTGCACCTTTATATCCACCCAGTTACGTTGTGACGTTTGGTACACCCAAAGCATTCCTACGGTATCTGGGAGTTGCACAATCTCATGATCTAAGGAAATGATACTTGACATTAGAAAAGCTTTAGCATACAAACTACGATCTTTGTGCTAGGCTTAGGATTGGGTCTTGTCCATCACATCATTCTCCTAATGATGTGATCCCGTTATCAACGACATCCAATGTCCATGGTCAGGAAACTATAACCATCTATTGATCAACGAGCTAGTCAACTAGAGGCTTACTAGGGACATGGTGTTGTCTATGTATCCACACATGTATCTGAGTTTCCTTTCAATACAATTATAGCATGGATAATAAACGATTATCATGAACAAGGAAATATAATAATAATAACTTAATTTATTATTGCCTCTAGGGCATATTTCCAACAATCAACTGCTACAAAGTCTTTGATTCCCACATCATTGCAGCTCGATGATCAATTCACCAATAAGCTTGAAGCACTCCGAAAGCCCTCTCCACCTCGTTCTTAGCCACTTCCTGAATTGTTGCAAAGTGTCTTTGTTTGTTGCCTTGGGTCCGAATATGTTCTTCACAAACGCCACCCACTGAGGATAGGTACCAAGATAGGACCTCATGTTGCAGTCATGGTCGTTGATAGCGTAGTCGCACGACGATCACTCCCCATTGCAAAGTCCCCTGAACACGGGAGATCGCTGAAGCACATTGATGTCATTATGAGAACCAAACATTCCAAAAAGCATGTTAAATCCTTAAGTAATGTGATGCGAGTATGATGGCGGCCTCTCTTGTGTGACCTTGGTACATTCTGGATAAATCTATGGGACAGATCTTTCATTGCCAATGAATGCAATCAATTGAACCGAGCATACTTGAAAAGCTCTTGCATCTTCAATAGCCAATAACTTTTATTTGTCATGCACAGTTGGTTCTCTCAGATACTCTGCTCCAAATGCTTGCACCATTGCGCGAGCAAACCTCACATTGGTCTTGAGGCATGTGCTCTCCCCCATCCGGACCATCTCACCAATGACATTGGTGGCAGTACCAACTGCAAGCATCCTCAAAGCAGTCGTGCATTTCTGCTTAGCAGAGAATGAAAAAAATTCGCAGCAATCACTCCTGAGCTTGAAGTAGTCATCATATGCCTCCACTCCCTCCACAACGTGCAAAAAACAACGGTTTGCATACTAGCGGTGACGAAACCATGGATCATGAGGGGAAGTTGGGTCTGGAGCAAAGTAGTCCTTGTACAACAGCCATGCTCCAAAGACCCTATCTCGATTAATAACTCTTCTCCCTTTAATCGAGTCCTTGAAGTTTAGAATGTGCTCCACCTTTCGGTCCATTTCCCGTTCGATGCTCATGAGCATGATCATTTCGACTTCTTCGTCCGAATCCAATGAATTGAAGAACTCATTTTGACTCATTTCATCAAGCCCCATCGGTCCATACTCCTCGTTCGACGAACCATCCGGATCCATTGTTTTACCTACAAAAAACCACAACCTGGTCGCACAATGGCTCAAACACATAGTGAGCAAGGTGAAGTCCGAGAGTTGACGGACGTATCACGGTGGCTTCTGGGCCGATGACGAAGTCCACTGCGGCGAGCACATATGGGAGGAAAGTTGTGGCGGTGCTGGCGGTGTTGAGGCTGAGAATGGCAGCGGAGCAAGAGTGGTGGCGGAGTTAGGAGACGACGGGGCGGGGGAGGGAGAAGACAAGAGGGGAGCAAGTGAAATTGGGTAGGTCGGGCGGAGCAAGGGTGGTGACAGAGTTAGGAGACGAACGACGCGGAGGACGGAGAATACAAGAGGAGCAAATGAAATTGGGTAGGTCGGGGTAGGGGGAGTGGTGCAATTTTTTTTGGGGTCGGACCGTGAGGTCGGACGTGGCGGACGTGCTATAGGCACCCCATATTCACCCCCGATTTGGGTTGAATATAAAGGTGTCGGTCAACGTGGACGTCTCAGACCACTTGGAAGCGCCCGTCTGTGCCGCTTTTTTTGACCGGTCACTAACCGGCCCGTTCACCTTGGCGTTTAAGGAAGGTTTGACACGCCTGACTCCAGATACTCTTAATAGAACATTTGATTTCCTAATTATTATTTTGAAGGAACCCGCAACAAGATTAAAAAGAAAAGAAGACAGGGATCACCATGCCTCACACCATTATGGCTTTGAAAGCAAGCCCATACAGTATCATTTACTTTTACAAATGTACTATTAAATATGAATTCTGATAAGTGCCACATGTGTGGCATGTACGCATGGCAACTCTAAATGCTTTGTATGACAATTTTATTGACGCGAAAATGACAACTCTAGTTGTCAAGCATGATAAAAAAATCGATGACAAGTTTTAGTGTTTTTTTGGGTTTTTTCAATGATATCTTTAGTTATAAAAAATGACACTGCTATAGTGCTTCGTGCTGTGTTGCACCGCACAGGATTGAACGCTCTCACCTCATGACTTTCCAGAAGGAAATTTCCAATTGACTTGTAATAAAAAATCATATCTCATCAGAAATAATGAAGCATAATTAATTATGTATGACTTTGGAATTTCAAAGGGGACGACTATTCATGCACAACTCATGTTTTTTATTTATATTTGACTTGCCGTTTGAATACATTGTTTCTTTGTTCCTCAAACATTGGTTTTGGACACCCTTCCTCATTGTCTATGTTGCTAGAACCAGAACTGACGTGGCAACAAATCAGGACATGACAAATTTATGTAGTTCCATGAATCGTTGCAACACGTCGTGATATTTCACAGGCTGGTGGTTTGGTTTAGAAAAATACGTGTTCGTACATTGGCTCCTCAAATACTTGGTCAATCGATTGCAGCGCGTAGTGAGATTTCACAGGCTGCTGACAGTACACAAAATACATGCTCATATATGAAATTACCGAAAAGGGCTTTCGCCCCGCTTTATATTATAAAGCAAATGCCCAAGCCAACATTCCATAAAGGTTCACACACACGCAAACACACACCAAGTACACACACATGATCCAAAAGGGTTAATGCTGAGGGCACATCTCGACAAGCCCTAGAATAGAAATGAACGACATCAACTAGT
>NC_057813.1:401003831-401010679 GCF_018294505.1 Triticum aestivum
CGCCGCCGCCGAAGCCCGGACCCGCCGCCGCCGAGGCGCCCCGCGCCGCCGCCCGGGAGCCGCGCCTCCCAGCTAGCGCTGCCCCGCTCCTCTGCCGCCCGGCGCTCGCCCGCGCGCGCCGCCCGAGGCCGTCGCGGCTCCTTCGTGCCTCGCCGCCCCGCCGCCATCCTACCTCGCCGCCGGCCGCCGCCTCCTCCGTCGCCGGTCGCCGCCTCTTCGCCGGATCGGGCCGGCTGGATGAGATCCACCGGCCCGCCAATCCAAACGCCGCCCGCATCCCGGATCCGCCCGTCCCGCTTCCCTCCATCCCGTTTTCGACGAGGATAAATTCTGCAAAGTCCCCAGATTTGCAACTTTTTCATGCCCTGTTCATCGCATCGTAACTTGCTGCATACTGCTCCGTTTCATGCATGTAATATGTCAAATTGTTCGTCTCAACGAGTAATTCATTTCATTCCATTGCATCATGTTCATTTGAGTCTATCTTGATGCCTGAATCATCGTTGCAAGAGTGCTATATAATGTTATCTGCTGTTTGTTAACAGAACATGCTCATTTGTCATTTTTGCCATGTTTGATGTGTGCATCCTATGAGGTTGATGTCTACTTGTGTTTTATACTACGTCATGCCATCTTTACATAGGTGCAATCCATGTATTTTTGTGAGTTGTGTGGTGAGTGCATCAAGCTTGTTAAATAGGGTACTTGTTGTTGCTGTTTTGCTATAGATTCTGCTATATTATGATGCTATGTAAACCTGCTGCTACATGTCATTCTATGCATAATCTGGAGATGTTCACTAAGGATGTTTTGTTATACATGTCATGCTCTATCCATTCATGCCCCTGGTTGCATCTATAGCATGCTGTAACTTGTTGTTATCTTGCTCCAAACTTGCTAAATAATGTTCCTATCAGCCTGTTAACATGAAGTTCAGTTTTGGCCATGTGCTTTTCTAGTCATCCATGCACCCTATGAACTTGCTCTTGCCATGCTTAGCTTCATAAACATGTATTCTTACTGTTGGTTGCCTTGCCATGCCATGTATTGCTCTCTGGTGAGTGGTTCAAGCTCACCAACATGCCTACTTATTGTTGTTCCTGCCATGTATGAATCTGTCATATCTCTTGCTATGTTTACATGGGTGCCATCATATTTTCTGTGCCCTTTTGGCTCATGGTCAGTAAGGGACTTTTGTTCTATGCAATTAGGAGATTCATGACATGCCTTGCCATGATAAGTTCCTGTAACATGTTGTTTGATAGCTCTAAACATTGCAACCTCATGTTATTTCTGCAAAGTCTGAAACTGTTAATATTTGCAATCTTGCCATGTCCTTTTGAGCATGTTCTAGTGAATTATGGAGATAGCTCAGTGTTCATGTTTTGTCATGCTTTACCTATACTTCATGCCCATGCCTTTTGTTATTATGTTGGGATGTTGTAGCATGATGGTTTGATGCTTGTAAGTTGCCTAGTTGCTGTTTTGGACAGTTTGTCCTTTAAACTTTTATAGAGTGTATGTGTTGAACCGTTGCTCCGTTTTGAGTGTGCTCTATATAAAACTTGCTTGATTTTGCATGTAGTTTCATATTATCATGTTGCATCCTTGTTTTGAGGTGTTTGCTTGATGTTTGTATGCATTTTGCATCAATGCCATGTTGAACTTGTTTTGCTCATATCTTGTAGGCCGTAGCTCCGAACTAAATGAACTTTATATGTAACTTGACTAGAATTTCATGTAGATCATCTTGGTGCATCTTGACTTGCTGTTTAACAACTTGAACATAAAGTTTATTCAGATCTGGACCAATTTCGAAATTTGCATATGAGGACTTACCGGAATTGTTATATGTTGTTTCCGGCCTCATTTAAACTTCGCTTGATGTGTTGCTCTTGTTTGCATCATCTCTTGCCATGAGTAGGTTCATGTAGTCATGTATTGCATCATGCTTGATTGAGAATCATGCCTTGTTCATGTGTGGTGTGTTTACCATGTTGTGTGCTTCTTCTCGACAGTTCCCGTTTCGTTGCGATCGTGAGGATTCGTTCGTCTACGCTTGGTTCGTCTTCGTGGCTTCATCTTCTTCATGGACTCGTTCTTCTTCCTTGCGGGATTTCAGGGAAGATGACCACTACCCTGGATCTCACTACTATAATTGCTATGCTAGTTGCTTCGTTCTGTCGCTATGCTGCGCTACCTATCCCTTGTTCTATCATGCCTCCCAATTTGCCATGTCAGCCTCTAACCTTTATCACCCTTCCTAGAAAACCGTTGCTTGGCTATGTTACCGCTTTGCTCAGCCCCTCTTATAGCGTTGTTAGTTGCAGGTGAAGTTGAAGATTTGTCCATGGTGGACGGCGTTATGTTGGGATATCACAATATCTCTTATTTAATTAATGCATCTATATATTTGGTAAAGGGTGGAAGGCTCGGCCTTATGCCTGGTGTTTTGTTCCACTCTTGCCGCCCTAGTTTCCGTCATACCGGTGTTATGTTCCCAGATTTTGCATTCCTTACGCGGTCGGGTGATTTATGGGACCCCCTTGACAGTTTGCTTTGAATAAAACTCCTCCAGCAAGGCCCAACCTTGGTTTTACCATTTGCCTCACCACCACCTACCTTTCCCTTGGGACTAATTAACCCAAGGGTCATCTTTATTTTAGCCCCCCACCCCCCGGGCCAATGCTTGTCTAAGTATTGGTCCGAACTGAGTAGACCGCGGGGCCCCCTCGGGCCTCGGGGAAACTTGAGGTCTGGTTTTACTCGTAGGATGTCTCATTCGGTGTTGCCCTGAGAACGAGATATGTGCAGCTCCTATCGGGATTGTCGACGCATCGGGCGGCTTTGCTGGTCTTGTTTTACCATTGTCGAAATGTCTTGTAAACCGGGATTCCGAGACTGATCAGGTCTTCCTGGGAGAAGGTATATCCTTCATTGATCGCGAGAGCTTATCATGGGCTAAGTTGGGACACCCTTGCAGGGTATAAACTTTCGAAAGCCGTGCCCGCGGTTATGTGGCAGATGGGAATTTGTTAATGTCTGGTTGTAGATAACTTGACACCAGATGCGAATTAAAACGCATCAACCGCGTGTGTCACCGTGATAATCTCTTCTCGGCGGAGTCCGGGAAGTGAACACGGTCTTTGGGTTATGTTTGACGTACGTGGGAGTTTAGGATCACCTCTTGATCATTGCTAACTTCACGACCGTTCCATTGTTTCTCTTCTCGCTCTCATTTGCGTATGTTAGCCACCATATATGCTTAGTCGCTGCTGCAACCTCACCACTTTACCCCTTCCTTTCTCATTAAGCTTTGCTAGTCTTGATACCCATGGTAATGGGATTGCTGAGTCCTCGTGGCTCACAGATTAATACAACAACAGTTGCAGGTACAGGTTATGCGATGATCTTGATGCGAGAGCGATGTTTGCTTGTTTGGAGTTCTTCTGCTGCTTCTTCTTTGATCAGGGGATAGGTTCTAGGTCGGCAGCCTGGGATAGCAGGGTGGATGTCGTTTGAGTTTCTGTTTGTGTTTCATC
Source organism: Triticum aestivum (assembly GCF_018294505.1). Classification (NCBI taxonomy): domain Eukaryota; kingdom Viridiplantae; phylum Streptophyta; class Magnoliopsida; order Poales; family Poaceae; genus Triticum; species Triticum aestivum. Next base: position 401,007,374 of record NC_057813.1, read on the forward strand.
CGTAGTCGGATGGTGCTCTTATGTAAGATGATGTTGTATTCATGTGGCATTGTATGCCTTATGTCTGTATCCCCATCTATTATGTAATGTTGATGTAATGATATCCACCTTGCAAAAGCGTTTCAATATGCGGGTCTATCCTTGGTGGGACCTTCGAGTTCCTTTTGGATAGGGTCGCATATTGGGCGTGACAAGAGTACACCCTCTGTAGAGATTATATCTATTCAAATAGCCGTGTCCATGGTTAAGGACTACAGTCTGGGATGGGTCAAGTGTTGGTCTTAGTGTCGGTCTCCGGAGGAAACCTGCTAAACCAGAACATGGATCATGACTTGTGACTTATGATGATTATGATTATTATTATATTGGACTAACCCTTTTTATTACTTGAATTATTGAGTATCCCTGGGACGGTTCTACCTCCTGGATATTTATTGTGATCATTTTCTTACAAGCCCTTTATGTGGTGTCGCACAGACGCCCGACTGTGGCATGTTTGTTACTTATTTCACTTATAAGCCCTTTTTGTGGTGTCGCACAGACGCCCGACTGTGGCATGTTTGTTACTCATTTCACCTATAAGCCCTTTATGTGGTGTCGCTGTGACGCCCGACTGAGGCATGCTTTATATTATTGTCCTTTCAAGGCGTCGCTTCAGACACACGATCGGTGCATTCTATTTTTATTCTCTGATTGCATATTCATGTTTTATATGAACAACCTGCTTGCGTGCATCATGGATTTTTATTTCGTGACTGAAGTTGTGATCATAGAATATTTCAGTGCATAATTATCATCTGTTATATTATACCTGTGTTCATAATGTTTGCGAGTACATTAAAAGTACTCACTGGCTTGTCCCTGGCTATTATCTTGGCTAGATTTCTTGCATGGAGAGGTGCGTTGCGATGACAGCCCGGGAACCTAAGCAATGGTGATAGCAGCCTCGCGAAGATAGGAGTTATCCAGGTCAGCTGTTCCTGTGGGAAATGGAGTCCCATAGACGCTGATGATCTACAAACCGCTTCCGCCATCAACCACTAGAAACCAATTGTTGTACTCATAGGCCAGAATGGTCTTGTACTAATATTATGTATTTTGCTCGGAGTTTCTGTATCAAGTTGGTGTCTCGCCAGCTTACAGTAATCCTGGGGCTGGTGAGCACAAGGGCCATTTTCTGGGACATTAATATCCCGAAAATCCGGTCCTGACAAGATATTTTCCTCTTGATTACAATCCGAAATGCGTGGAGGGGGGCTGCCTTTGCGCCTACCATGGAGCGACGTCTGCATGAAATTTTATTGCCATGCAAGGCTCGTCTCTTTTGCTCTACATGTTTAGTTCCATTGTTTAGAATAACTGTCATGCATAGGAATAAAACATAGTGGGATTATGTAAGGAGTGCATGCAGAAATTCAGAGTGATGGTAGCAACCTGTGGATAGACCCAAACCCAATAATAGCAGGCAGATAATGGCTTCAGTTAAAAAAGACAGATAATGGCTTCTTTACTATTTGTTTCACACCCAACATGAAACTCATAGTAGACACCGAAGAATAACCAGATAGTAGATAGATACTATTGATAGTGGCCCCAATATGTACCCCACAACCATTTAAAAACTCAAGTTTGACCATTAGTTTGGAGATGACTCAGAGTCTAATTGGTTAACAGGATGATAAAGTAGCATGTAATATTAAGCGATGCATAACGTAAGAAGACACGAAAGAGTGGGACCTCTCTTGCGGACCCGTGTAGTCCTCGAGATCATCTGCTCGGTTGATGATGGTAATGCAGTTTTCATGACTGCCAGCGGCGGGGAACAAGATCTGAGGCGGCGAAAGACAGTCTGGAGGACGGATCCCTGCTGTGCTGGACCCTTCTGTCATTGGAGCAGTTAAGCTGGGGTGGATGACAGCGCAACAGGAGCGGGACAAACCACGCAAGGTTTTCTTTGACAACTATCTATAAGAGAAGCAATTCTGTAAGGGCTCGTTTCAATTGGAGGATTGAAACAATGCAGGGATAGGAAATAGACAGGAATAGGATAGGAATGCACGTGCAAAACAGGGAATTTAGGGGCTGTTTGGTTTGTGACTAACTTTGCCAAATGTTGCCACACCTAAAGGTAGGCAAGTTTGACTAACTTAGGTGAGTGTTTGGTTCAAGCCACACCTTAGGCAAGCCACACTTGGACCCCACATGGCATACACATAAAAAATGTGGCAAGATTCCCTTAGGCTTGCCAACTTGTGGCTTTCATTTTGATGAACTAAGCTTATGCAAGCTTGGCAAAAATATGTGGGAAAGTGTGGCAATGCTAGGCCTAGAACCAAACAGCCCCTTCAAAACACAGGATTTCTGCCAATCTAGGTGTTTGATTCACAACAATTGGAAGATCACAGGATGCAAAGAAGCATGGTGAGATTAAGTCAAACCACAAGAAAATGTACGGTTATAATGCTTTTATGCTACTATCTCTTAGGCTTGTGCTTCAATGAATAGGTATTTGAAAAGGAGGACAAGTGAAAATTAAAATTCCTATGTTTTTTCTTTGAAGGAGACACTAAAGGAACAAATCTGTGTGCTCAGTGGAAAATATATATAACATGTAGAGTAAAAAAGAGATGCAACAAGTGTACAACCTCTTTGGCGAAGCCATGTCGATCTCAGCGTGATTGGGTTGGCCGGTGAGGATGCTCCGGCTGAATTTGCTGTCTAAGGAGGGGAAGAAGATCTTAGGCGTCTAGAGATGGAGCCCGAGGTACTGCTCTGCTGTGATGGAGGGTTTCGTCGTTGGAGCAGCTCCGGTGAGTTGTACGACGCCGAGGCTGAAGCAGGACAAGAGAGACAATGAACAACGTTAACCTGACTGGAATTCTAATTGCATCTCCAATACATGACATAAAATACATAACCACAAAGTGCTAGATGTAAAATACATCCGCCGCTCATCTCTGAACTTAACTGTTGAAACTGAACTTAACTGTCGAAACTGAACTTAACTGTCGAAACTGAACCTAACTGTCGAAACTGAATTTTGCTATCGAAACTGAACGCACTAGCAAGGTGAAGCTACACGTCGGTCGACTGACTTTTTCATCTTTGGTCAGTCGATTTTGCAGCCATTGGATACGAAATCAAGGGCCCGCGGTTCATCTTCAACCTCCACCCCCTGAGCCGCCAGCCACCACCGGCCAACCAGCAGCCCCCCTTCGCCCGCGGCCGGCAGTGCGCCGCCCTGCTCGCCCCGAAAACACTCCCCACCGCTGGTCCACCACCGCCTCGGCCATCCCTCTAGCCCCC
>NC_057813.1:401010864-401025921 GCF_018294505.1 Triticum aestivum
TTTCTCCGGCGATCCCCATGCCACCGCCCACCAACACTGGCGACCACCACCCCCATCCTGAACCCTAAGATAGATAGTGGGGTACCTCTCCGGCAAGCCCCCCTCCCCGCTGCGGCTGGTTCTTCCTTCACCCAGGCGAGATCACCCCTTGAAAATCGACTAACCCAAAAGTCGATTTAGTCAACTGAAGTGTAGCCAAATCGGAGCAGCATCGCAAGCAAGAGTAAGAGCGAGAGTAGCAGCGCGAGCAAGAGCAATAGCAAGAGCAAACCAGGCAGGGGACCGAGAGCAAGAGCAGAGCAGCAGCGCGAGCGAGAGCTAAATCAGCAGCAGCTCCTACTGATGTGGACGTCGCAGCCGAGGGAGCTACACCGTGGAGGAAGTGGCCGGTGACGCCGCCGTGGATGGAGCCACGCCATGTCGGCTCAAGACCGAGCGCCGGCAGCACCGTGAGATCGAATCAAGAAGAAAATGCGGCAATTAGTGTACAACCTCTTTGGTGGCGCCGATTAGGGCACAACTTCATCCGAGGAAACGGTGATTGATATGCTCTTCCGGTGGTGCAGGTGAAGACGGCGGTGTGGGAATGGAGGTGGCGCGAAAGACGATGGGAACATCGGGGCAGCTCCTTGGAGGTGGAGGATGGGGTGGCTGAACCGGCGGGACGATGAGATCGACGACGGATCCTCATCCGGTACGGTGGATGAGGGACATCAAGGTGTAGCTGTGGACGACGTCGTCGGGGAAGAGGCTCCGGCTGGGTGGCGGACGGAGCAGGGTGTGGGGTTTCGTCGCGGGTTTTCGCGGCTTCGGTGTACGAATGGGTGGGAAGATGGGATGGCAGTGGGGAACCATGGCTTAGAGACGCGCTTGTCCAAAATGTGGGGTAAGTTACGAAAGTACCCCCCACCGATTTGAGGCGGTTCTTTCGGTTCAAGGGTACCACGGGCATTTCGCGTGTCGGGATTTCACAGGAGGTGGGAGTTTTCACACGCGTTGTAATTTCGGTATAGCAAGGCGCAGGTTGAGATGGAGGGAGTTGTGGGAGCACAATGAGACAAAGATATATCTTAAATATTTCAGGCTAACAAGGCGCGGGTTGAAATTTCCGGACAAGCCTAACGTGTACTGTACCAAATCAATGCACACTATAAATGTCATTCAAAACTTTGAATTCATGTTATGGTCAATTAAAATAGTTCGCTATGTGTATAATGCATGCAACCTACTACTCAAATGAACGTTTTAGTGCATTCCAAACGTATATACTACTGCTTCAATATGAACTAAATTTGAATAAGATCTACAGTAATGATTGTTGTGAAGTCAAAGCATTTGAATTCGTTTCTCTGTTTTAATAAGATCTACAATCATCATTATTGTCAAGTTAAACCATCGGTTGTGTATTATCTTCACAGCGCACCACACGATTAGTCTCGAGTTACATATGAACTATGTGTACTATATGAACTCGAACTAGATTTTTTGAATCCACTTTATTTTGATTTCAAATCACATTACATCTCTAGCTCTAGCTAGATCTTCATAATCTAAACCATGTCTCATATCTATAATGTGTTTATCACATTATGTATGGTGCCCCGCCCCCTACGCCTACAAGTATTTAGATGTGAGTTGAAAACACCACACATTACCACAAATTCAAATAAAATGTGAGAATGTTCGATATATAGTATTGTTTAGATTGCTCGATATTTAGTTGTAAGCTGCAAACGCCGCACATTATCACAAATTTTCAAATAAAATGTGAGATTGTTTGATGTATAGTATGGTTTAGATTGTTCGGCATTTAGCTGTGTGTTGCAAATGCCATGCATTATACATTATGGTATAACAAGTGCACAGCATGTGTATCACCGCTATATTCATGCATGCAATGTTTAAAACACTAGGATCTCCTATTCAAATATATGAATCCGCTTTCATATCAAATTATGATCTTTGTTAGTCTCTTACACCCACGCAATCCTCTAACCTTTGTAGCTACCACTAACTTTCTCTCTTGCATGCACACGCCCTCCTCGCCCCCCCCCCTCCCTCGGCATTCTATCCACCAGGCACATTCATTTTTTTTCTTTAGGTCGTTCTCCCAAAGTTTCCACAACTCCTTTCCGACACACACCGATCGATAAACCTCTCCAGCGATGCCTGCCTACAGCATACACACACAGCTTCAATCTCCTCCTTTATGTGTCCTTGCCTCGTGTCTCTCATACGGTCAGACACACGTGTAAACTCTTGCCCCTCTTTTCATCGATCTCACAACCGCACACTCCTCAACCTATCTAGCTAGTAGTTGGGCCTCTCGCACCACCTCCTAGCTCCATTCTCTCTGTCTATCCGTCTCGTTGGGCCTTATTTGCCTCTAACAAATGGACGTACACCGACTGATCTCACGCTATACATATAGCCAGCTAGGTCCTTATAACTCGTTTTTACCAACACGCCGATCGATCTACCTCATTAGTTGTGTCTCTCCCTTCCTCCGACAAGCAACAATTGATCTACCGATCTAGTTAGGTTTGCTTACCAAACACATGGTTCCCCTTCATCATCCATGGATGCGTCCCGACAGATCTATCACGCACAGGCACACACAGAAACACATCCCCACTCTTATTGATAACATTGCAGTTCCACCCTTAGTTTGTCTAGTAGGCCTCTCCCAACATCTCCGAGAAGCAACTCCATCACCCATCCAGCACTCTATCCCTCTCCCTCCCTCTCCCTCCCTCTCTCTCCTCTCTCTCTGTCCCATCATATTTCCCTTCCTTCAATTATGTATGGATGTTGACCGATCTCTCTCAAGACATAGCTGGGTCTCTCCTTCTCAACACATATACGAGTCGTTCTACCTCTATAGTTAGGCCTCTGCCTACCCCTCCCCCCCTCCCCCCCACACACACTGATACATCAAGCGCTCTAGTCATGTTTCCCTGCCACACACAAACTTGACATGTGCCCTCTAATGTTCCGGTAGGCCAGTCGCCCTATATCTTTCACTTGCACACACACACAATTTCGATCGCTCTCTTCATCGATCTCGCACCCACCCACTTGATCCTCTCTTCGACTCTATCGATAGCTATGACCCCTCCCTCTCTTCTCGTGGATTGCCCGACCCTCTATGTATGATATGGATAGGCCTCCATTTCACACACATTGCATGCTAAATTTTGTTTGAGATGTCATCGACACATATTCCCACAAATAATTCACGAAATCAACCCCCACCCCTCCCCCACCCCCACCACAAAACAAAAAACACTCACGAACATGATTTGTATCTCTCACACACACCCACGTAGGTGGGGGACGTGCACGAAGAGAAGAGGTGCATGCACGGTGCACGTACTCCCGTCTCTTTCCCAACCACACCCGCATGGGTACACGGTGGAGCTCATTTCTGTATGAAAAAGGCAGCCCATGTGGTAATTTGGCACATGTACTGGTTGTCCACTTATTGGAGGGAGGATCGTCTACCACGGGTGAACAAACAAATTGCGACTTGACGCATTATGTTAAATTAAAAAAAGAGGCAAACCATGTGGGGCCTACCTTAGAGGCAAGGCTCTATACACTGGAGTACTTTTGATGTGTCCCGTCAACTCGCAGAACAAGGAGAAGCTTGCTTAGTATGCCATCTCCCCCGCCCACGGGCGCGGTGGCTCGCAGGATGAGGTGAAGCTTGCTCCGCCTTACGCCCGCTCCCTCGCCCATGCGCGCGGTGGCTCGCAAGACGAGGAGAAAAATTTACTACTCCCTCCGTTTACTCCTCATCCCTACTACCTTGGTTATAGAGATTATATCATATTGTTTGGAATATATATGTCCTTTAGTAGATTTCAATATGAACTACTAGTACATACTCCAAACACTGATGTATATAGACTTATTTTAGAGTGTACATTCACTCATTTTGCTCCGTATGTAGTAGCACTCTCCCTCGCCCCTCGACCCTCGCCCACGTGGTGGACGTGCAGCAATTCATTCGGTCTCATATAGCCAGAACGATATATACTGCACTACCATTATTGCTCGACTTCCCGAAGAGGCGAAGAGCCAATCGCAAGGTTAATTTTTTGGGGATGCCAAGCACAAGGTTACAGGAGAACGAGTAGTAGGTGCCGCGTCATTTATAAATATTTTTTTTTGTTCAGTGGCACATACGCAATATGATAGGTTCATATGGAGAGAAAAGGAAACCGCTCCACTATATACACAGTTAGGACGGGCCAGCCTACATGGTTGCTTGCTGGGGTTGCTCTCTTCACACTCTCTCGCACAAAACAAGTGTGGCCACATCTCTAACATCTCGGCGGATCATGTCCGCTTGGGGAAGGGGTGGATGCTTAGTGTAGATGTGGTGGCTGTCGCCGACGGCGAAAACCCATTGTCGGCACCTCCCGATCAGGGTTCCCCGCCGTTCTCTCTCACAAAGCCGGTGAGGTTGCCTTCGTCCCTTGCTCACTGCCGCGACGTGGGCAGTTGCCGCCTCCCGCCACCCTCCTCAAGGTTTAGCTACGTCCCTCGGGTACAACTCCCTTTACAGCGGCTTGCACCACTGCTCCAGCTGCCCACATCACTCCCTGTGGATATTTCTCTACTTCTTTGCCCCGCACATACCTGATACCTCTACTGGCTTCTACGTACTGTATTTGTGATGAGTTTATGTCTCATCGACTAGTCCCAGTAATCTTATTCTAATCACGCTTCTTCAATTTCTTTGCCACAGGGATGCTCATCTCGATTTTGGTGAAACTGCACAAAATGATCCGATGGTCAAAAGGTTGCAAATTTCATTTATTAGGAAGCTTGAACGTTGCCAGCAAATTAAAGCCTGGTCAGGGTTCACGGTTCAAGGGCTAGGGACTGCATGGATCGTTTTTTTTCTTTAGCTGCCTCTGTTCCAAAATAAGTGTCAACTTTAGTAGTAGTACAACTTTGTACTAAAGTTTGCACAAAGTTGAGACACTTATTTTGGAACGGAGGGAGTACATATTTGCTATGATCTGTCAATCACTGAGATGCAATAGCATGCATGTTAGTCTCCTTTGTATTTGATGAAATGTTGCAACGGGCAACCTTGGACGCAAGATACATGTAACAGGAGCTGGAAGCTTCATAGCATTGTAAAAATTTATCTCGCTGATAAATTACAGTATGCACTAGTACTATACTAGTACTTCCTCCGTTCCTAAATATAAGTCTTTGTAGAGATTTCACCATGAACCACATGCAGATGTATATAGATGCATTTTAAGTGTAGATTCATTCATTTTGTTCCGCATGTAGTTCACCTAGTGGAATCTCTACAAAGACTTATCTACTAGTAATAGCTAGCCCCCACTACTAGGAATTCTCTATCCTGTCCTTGAGCCGCGTCATCAAAATTGATGTAGCCGTTAGATGAAGTAAATCAATCATAATAGCCGTCTGATCTAGACGTTGAGAGGCTCCACACTAAGTCATATGCAAGCATGCAGAAATAAAGTGGCACATGCATGTGAGTGGGTTTTAAATCACATCAACATGTCTGCATGCAAGCATGCACCGGTAGCATGCATGTAAGCGATCCATGTAAAGAGTTAGGTGTCGCACGGTGATAGTGTGAGGTGGGCCATGTAATCACTGAGCCTGCGTGTTTTCACTGCTCTTGCACTCCTCCGCTGTAAGAATACAGAAAATTGTGATCTACTACCTCCTTTCGCCAAAAGCGTGGGACATCCAGCAGTCCTACCACCTCAGTAATAAAGACCAATGAGCCGTCAAATCACATAGACCCAACAGTAAGTTGGACGGACGAAGCAACCATCACTCTTGCGCCAGTGAGAGGTCGCGTCCGCTCTTCCCGGTCATGAATGCGGCACCGATTCTTTGGAGCGGCGCTGACCGTTTCGGGCAGGAAGTGCGCGCGGGCAATGGAGGGGCTTTGGGGGGCCAGGCTGGTTAGGAGAGGGCGTGGCAGCTATCTACATGTCCCTACCGGACACGCCCGGAAACGAGAGGATGCACCGACTCTCGCGGCTAAAATCGTACACTACACACCATCTCTCTGTAGGAGTAGGTCGATCTGTCTTACTCTCTAACACACACATGCTGTTAAACACACACACGCACACGCACACACCTTGGTCCCGTTGCACCTTATAACGTGACTTATTACACCTAGACGGAGGGAGTAGTAAGTATACGAGATACGGTGGCACACTGACTTAAGTCGAATACAAGTGCCCAAAATTTGTGTGCATGTTATAATAAGGATTCACTTAAAATAGTACGTGAGCGAAGAGAGGGATCAATTGGACAGTGTTCCCGAGAAGTAGCGAGATGTGTGAGGTAGTAAGATACACCGCTGGCGCTTTTATTTTTTCTTATGAATTTGTTTGTTTCACCCTCTGACTGGTGGGACCCAACGTACTACATGGAGAGAGGTAAGGTGACTAAGGCTGCATTATTACTGCACCACTGTGGATAGTCTTACCACCAAAGCCACATGACACGGTTCTGATTGAAATCCTAACAACTCCCACACACACAAAAAACACGGCATGCCTGTCACACGAATGCAGGAATGTATAAAAGGTTATTTTCCTCTCGTTGAACATAACGGGAGGGTTGTGTAGCTAGTTAGCCTATCCGCTCACCAAACATGAGGTCTCGGGTTCGATAACTACACTTGAGCATAATTTCTGCCACGAGGATTCTTTGACTGGTCAAAATGTTTTCTAGGGTTTGCATGCTTCACACTCTCTCTCTAGTATATATATACATGCTGGAGCCTCATCGCTTGTAGTTGCTCTCTTCACACTCTCTCGCCCTCTCCCGCTGGAGCCTCAGCGCTTGTAGTTGCTCTCTTCACACTCTCTCACCCTCTCCAGATCTAAACAAGACTTCATTGGCCTCTCTCTCTCCCCTCACTGCTGCTCAAAGAGATGGCAGGATCCGTCCATCGGGAAGGGAAGGAGGCTTAACACTGTCGCCGTCGGCGAGGGAGGGAATCCACTACCGGCGCAGCTGTTCACTTTCTACTTAAGGGCGGCGCGGGAGGGCCTCCGATCCGTTCTTCTTCGCCGCCGTCCCGTCGCCCACTGAACCATGCCCCAAGAACCTTAAGGTATATTTTACTTACTCCACATGCATTGCTCTAGCTGCATGTATACCATGAATCTAGGACGTGGTTCAAAGAGGAAAGGAGTGGGGGAAAGTAGTGGGAAAAGTTGTATATAGCATGAATCTAAGACGTGGTTCAAAGAGGAAAAGAAGGGGGAAAGTTGTATAGCATGAATCTAGGACGTGGTTCAAAGAGGAAAGGAATGGGGGAAAGTAGTGGGGAAAGTTGTATCGCATAAATCTAGGACGTGGTTCAAAGAGGAAAGGAAGGTGCGAAAATACTAGTTCAAAAAGGAAAGGAAGGGACAAGGCTGTAGAGTTTGAGCAGGACTAGATTTGCTGTGCTCACATAGGGAAAGGTGTCTGAAGATAACAAAACTGGGACCAGCACAAATATGCTCATTGGTTGTTTGTTCTTTGTTGCAACAGACTGTGCATGACCACAGTACATCGGTAGATGCACATGGTGCTGGTGCATCCACTGTCCCGTGCAACTCATTAGCTGTTGTTAATCTAAGGCCCTGTTTGGTTAAAAACTTCCTTGTCCCTACCTGCTTGGTTCCAGGGACTAAACATGGACTAGAGGTTATTAAATGACATTCTAAAAGACCATGTTACCCCTAGTAAGGAACTAATAGAAACAAGGTGCGATGCATGGCAGGGGCAACTATTGGAAAAAGTCCCAAAAAGACTCCCTCGGGGTCTTCTTTCTTTAGTCCCAAATGCCCACTTTTAGTCCCTAAAAGTCCCTCCTGTTTGGTTTAGATGTGACTGACAGGGAGTTTTTTTAGTCCCTACACCAAAATGTTCTTGCAAACAAACACCCTCTAATAATGCCGCTGGAAAATTGATGCAATGCCACAGTTAAAAGCAAATTACATGTTTAATGAATTTTATTGTTAATATAATCTCTATGTTAATATTAATCAATGCCACCGTTTGAGAAATGCTACTTTCTTGCTTTCTTTCCCATTTAGATAAGGTAGATGCTTCTTTTTGTTGGCTTCTGTGTCATCCACCGTTATTGACCACTAATTGTTTCCTTTGCACCTCTGTGCAAACAGGGTTATCTACTTCACCTCGTTGCCATTGTGACCTTTTGTTGCACTGCACAAAACACTTTTGTTTTAAGAGTGTTTTGTGCAGTTCAACCAAAATGTCACACCGACAATGTTGCTTGATTGCTTGATCTTAGTGGAACTGCACAAGAGGAGATCTTACTTCCTATCCGTTAAGGAGAATTTGGTTCAGATCTTCTTCTTGTGAGTTGTTTGAATTCCGCCTCATGAGAGGTCAGTACTAGCCTTCTTTCACATGATTCAGTGTGCTTTCATATGTTGTGCTACTTGTACGATAATGTTGCTTGATTTTAGTGAACTGCACAAATGGAGACAAGACTTCCAATCTGTATGTGCACCGTAATATCCCATTGAGGTAAGATAAGGATATTTCACAACTGCTGGCCCGTATTTTGCCACTTCAATCAGAAAATTAAGTTTAGTACTATACTTGTGCTCCCAAATTGACATGCCAAATCTTACATTGAAGGCGAAGCTTGTCTATTATTGAACCAAGTGATGAAGGGGAAGAACAAGCGGAAGAAAAACAAAAATCAACTCCCGGTTCTGTAATGAAGCACTGGAACTGTGATGAAGGGGAAGAACTGTGATGACACAAGTAATGATATAGTTTTGCATCTTAATTTATTGCTATGGCTGGAACGAGCAATTGTTTTGCCACTGATTTGATGCCATACGTAATTATCTCTACTTGTGCAAACACGGATCTTCTTTGAAGATACCATATATTTTAGTGGAACTGCACAAGAAGATGTTGGAAACATTAAACCAATCGAGGAGTATATAGTAAGCATGGCCGCCCTCGTAGATAGCAACAAATGGATTCGGAGAAGTGCTTCATCTGTATGCTCTACACAATCAGCCTCCTGACAAATGTTGGTACTCGCCCACTGATTTCATCCATATGATTGAGCTTTGTCATCTCTATTGGTGTTGTGCTACTGTTTAGATACTATCATGAAAAAGTGGTATTGTCCTTGAGAAGTGCTTCATCTGTGCTGTTTTAAATATTTCCTTTCCTTTTTTTCAAGCAAACAGGGATGCTAGCATTTAGTAGTCCTCTTGTCTTTGCACAACAGGATCATCTTCCTCTGAAGAAGAATATGCAGTACGTGAAGTGAGTAGTTCTGATTATGCCAGGATGAAGAAGCCCTGTCTATCTTCTCATCAGAAGGAGCAGTTGAAGGATGGTTACATTACTCCCCACAAGACCAAACTAACTTCAGCTCAGAAGGACTAACAAATCTCCATTTTTTGCTGTGATGCGCAAGTACAATGTTGTACTAGGATTCTTTCTGGTGAGTTCCATTTTTCTAAAAGTGTGCTCTACATGGACCATGTATGTGCCTGTTGAAACTTTCAATTCATAGTGCTTTATACTAATCACTTTTTTGTATTTGTGCAAACAGGGGTGCTCAGCTTGATTTCAACGGGAACTGCACAAAATGTTCATGAATACATCGAATCATTCATTTCCACCACAAGAAAGGAGGTGCCCATAAGTTCAAGGTGTTGCAACATATAAGGGTGAAATCATACAAGCTACGCGTGAATTTGGTTGATTTTGGTGAAACTGCACAAAAAGAACAGCTGGTTTATTTAGCACAAGGTGCCATGTCCATATTCGAACTGATGCCAAACCCCGCCCATTCCACAATCGTAGGCATTTGATATTTTGGAATGGGACAACCTTGTCAAATTTTGCTCATTGATTTTAGCAAGATGTGTGTTTGATATTTTTGAATGGGACGCCCTTTGCTGTCAGCAGCATCGATCCATTTTTTCTTTATTCTTTAGTTGTGAAGTAAATATTTCCTCTGACATGTGAGTCGCTGAGATGCATAATCATCGATTGTTTTGAATGTTCTCTATGATTTGCCAGGCCTGTGTGTTTGATTGCAATGTACAGAAACGCTAAAAAGCTGGTCAAACTCTTTGTACTCCTTTTGTTCCTTTTTACTTTGCACATTGTGAAAGTGCATACTTTTTTGTATAAGATTGGTCAAAGTAGAGATACTTTGACTGCAGACAAAACTTGTATGCAGACTAGAAAGGACCGGAGGGATTACATGTGAAACTGGTGCAAACATGGTGATCACCCTGGGAATAATAGCCTCACGTATTGCTTTGCATGTTCATCCAATGCCAGTAATACAGGAATTCAAACTAATCGAAATAAGTTCATTCATACACGGTCAAATTTCATATAAACATGCCGGATTTCGTTACATTTCATACATTCTTCAACTGAAAAGGGGTGTTTGTGGCCGCATGCATCTCCCAGATGCAGAGGCCGGGGATAATCCTCCTTTTCTAAAATAAAAAATAAAAAGGGGTGCGCTGGAGGTATAATTAATTAACCGAAGCTACCCACCTGTGTCCCGCTGAGCCGAACAGAAGCTTCAGTGACTTAACTGCAGGTGTAGTTTCATAACTGCAGGTGTAGTTTCGTAACTGACATGTGGCCTATTGGGCCCACGTGTCAGTCAGCCAACTGCACCAGTAGTTAAGTAGAAGCAGCGTTCTTCTCCGGTGTAGCTCTCCGACTCCACGTCGCCGCCAAGAAGCTAACCGGCCATCAATGGTTAACCCGCCTAGCTTGGCTTCAACCGGAGGGTAGCAGCGGTGGCCTTACTTGGACCCGAGCGGCGGCGACCTACCGTGTTCTACTATTCCTCGTTTTCTGTGTGGCGCGGCCTCATTGGCAGCGGGGCGGGGCCTCGGCGGAGCCGGCGATGTCCTCTGTCTCGTTGTCGGCGCGCGGTGCCTCAGCAGAGCGGTGGAAATCCTCCCCCATGTTGCCGGCAGGGTGGGGCCTCGGCTGAGCCGGCGATGTCCTCTACCTCGTTGTTGGCGGAGCGGGGCCTTGGCGGAGCCGGCGGTGTCCTCTGCCTCATTGTTGGCGCCACGGGGCCTCGGCGGAGCCGGCGGTGTCCTCTGCCTCGTTGTTGGCGCTGTGGGGCCTCGGCGGAGCAGGACGTCGTCGAGGCCAGCGGAGCGGGGACTCATCGGAGTAGGCATTGTCCTCTGCCTCGTCCTCGGTCTCGCCAAACAGTGCCTCGCCCACTTCATCGCCCTATTTGCTAGCCTCTTTGTAGGCGGCCGCAGCCTCTGCCACCCGCGTGCGGTACGGCCAGCACTCGAGGCGGCTCTTGCGGGCAGAGCAGTACGAGTCGAGCAGCGCCTCCTGCTCCGCCCGCTTCGCGGAGATCTGCTCCTCCGCCTGCAGGTGCTCCTGGAGGAGATGGTGGTTGTAGGCGGTGTTGGCCAGCGCCTCCCGGAACTGCTCCTCACGCATCTGCCTCACCCTGTCCATATATTGGGCACGGGCCTCGCCGGTGGTCATGGTGCAATGCACCGGCGAGGATGGCACGGAGGAGGGGGTTGGCGCCGGATCGTCGACTACCATGTTCTCCGCTGGGACGTCGTCGTCCTCCGGCTGCCTGCCGGCCAGCCGGTCGGAAGCAATGGCTGCCATCTCCTTGCGGTCCATTGTCCGCCCGTCCCGAAGAGCGTTGGAGCACGAGGAAGCCATGGTGGACAGTAGTGGTGTGGACAGGAGAAAGGGAACGGATGCGGATGACTGCGGCTATGGCCGGCGCAGCAGTTTATATAGCAATGGTGGGCGGGCGGAGGGACGGATGTGTGGCGCCGGAGCAGCCACCTCGGCAACCGCGTATCATTAATGTGTGTGGCAGATGGACGGACGGATGGCACTTGTGTCGCTTGAAGGCGGAGCAATTGCCTGCACCGGGAAGCGGGGCGACCAGCGCTGACTGTTTCGGGCGGAAAGCGCGCGCGGGCGAGGAGATGACTTTACTTGGATAGGATGACAATGGGGACCCACCAGGTCCATAGACTCATTTACGCAAGTGCATCCTTATTATATATATATACATGCATATATATATATATATATATATATATATATATATAACTATAATTTATTTTGCTTCCTCCTGGTTTTCTGACATCACAGTCCCACACCATTGTCAACCTATGTACTCCCTCCTTTCCGGTTTATAGGGCTTATCTCAAGATTTTAGTTTTTCCATGTTATAAGGCTCAATTTGGTTGTTTTCCATCACATGTTCAGATTCAAAGGTGCATTAAATCATTGCATGCAAGTATTAAGAGAAAATTGGCCAATGCATGTACTTTATGCATGCATGCATTGCAATTAATGCATTGATAAACATAATTTTTTGAGGATAACAAGAGCATTAATTAGGTGCTTTTGCAAAACTACAAAGAGTATTCCACCACTCACCATCTACCTTGATTGGTGAGATTTTTGAATTGAGCATTATAAATCAAAAAGGAGGGAGTAGTCAATAAATGAGAGAATTGCACAAGAAGCGGCCGACAGCTGGGACCAAGTAGCTCGAGCAGTATTTGTGTTTTTGAGGTGTGAGCACTGCAAAGTTTTTTGATGTTTACCCTAGATATTAATTTTTCTGCTCTGAACAACAACGAAAACATCGCTATAGGTATTAACTAGGCGGGCTGTGGCCCGTCTAGCCCAGGCCAGATATCCAGCACAAAAATTAATTTTTTTCAAGCTAAAAATGGTTAGCCCAGCTATACTTTTTTAGGAATACCCAGGCAAGGTCAAGTTGTTATTCTCCACCCCGCTGGGCTGCAAATCTTTCCTAGGAGGGATGCATTAGGCTTAACAAGAAAATGGGCTTTAAGAAATGCACCAAACAGTGATTACTTTATAAAATATTATTTTTGGATATTGAAAATTTTAATTTCATTAATTGTTACGAGTGCAATGTTTTGTTGGATTTTTACATAATATAAATTTATATAGAAATTGTATTTAATTTGACTAGAAATTTCGGGATAAAAATATTCGGATCCCATCAAAATGTGGGAAATTTTAGTAAATTCCATTAGAATTCAAAAATGGGCTACACATTCTTACAAATCTCAAATGGCCTATAAGTTCTCTGCCACACACTTCTGGCCTTACTAAGTTGACGCGTCCCCTAAAAAAACAGAGTTGACGCGTATGCAAGGCTTTGTCAACTTATAGTCAACACACGGTTCTAGCAGCAGTGGCCGTTGGATGTCCATCCAACGGATGGCATGCTTCTTCTTCAATCTCAGATATTCTAGCTTCACCCGACCAAAAAATGATTCCTCCCCCTGACATGTGGGGCGCACCATTTCAAAAGCTGACCTGTGGGCCTACTAAGTTAATGTACCAAGGGCTTTGTCAACTTAGTCAATATAAACAATTCTAGATGCAGTGACCGTACGATGTCCATCCAACGGCCGTCGTGCTTCTTCAACCTCTGGTCTTCTTGCTCCAGCCGCCCAAAGCAGCGCCGGTCATGCCGCCTGCTCCTGCCTCTCGTGGCCGGCTGTGCTGCCGCGGAGGCCTCACCGCCCCTACTACTCCCACCGCTGGCCAGGCCATCCCTCCACTCACCCACACCCCCTGTTATTCTGCGGCGACGACAGCGCAGCTGAACGAGTGAACCCTCGTACTCCTCTCCGCGTGTGCATCCACTGTCGCATCTTCCCAGGCTCCGCGTCGTCCCCTTCCTAGGCCTCATCGTTGTCCACCGCCGTGGTGCTCTCGGCGCGGCGTGGTCAAGGAACGACTTCCATCGGACGTGGACTGTACGTGGAGAGGCTGACAGCTGGGTCCACGGCAGCCGCAAGGAAGTGCCTCCTTATTACGCGCAAAATAGTTATTCCTCCACCTGACAGCGGGGACCCACTGGACGGGCCACCGTATTTCGCGAAAAAAATGATTCGCCCCCTGACTGCTGGGACCCATGAGCTACATCTTCGCACGCAAGGAAGTGCGTCCGAAAAAACGATTCGCCCCCTGACTCCTGGGACCCACCAACTACATCTTCACCCGCAAGGAAGTGCGTCCGAAAAAAATGATTCGCCCCCTGACTGGTGGGACCCACCAGCTACACCTTCGCATGCAAGGAAGTGCGTCCAGGAAAAAAAATGATTTGCCCCCCTGACTGCTGGGACCCAGCAGCTACACCTTCGCACGCAAGGAAGTGCGTCCGGGCAAAAAAAAACGATTCGCCCCCTGACTGCTGGGAGTCAGCATCTACACCTTCGCACGCAAGGAAGTGCGTCCGGGCAAAAAAAACCAAAACGATTCGCCCCCCTGACTGCTGGGACCCACCAGCTACATCTTCGCAGGCAAGGAAGTGCCTGACAGTCGGGACCCACCTGGTCGAAGCATACGTAGCGTTGTCATCCTGGTCGCGAACGTGTATGTACATACTGGTCGATGTAGAGGCGTGCACGTGTCGTAGTAGAGGCGCGCACGTCTCGTAGTAGAGGCGCGCACGTAGCATGTACACGTACGTACAGTGGCCAGGGTGCAAGAAAGAAAATACGTCCACGTATATGTACATACGGGCGGGGTCTCGAACGCCTAGTCGCGCATACGTACGGCGAGGGCTCGTGTTCATGGGGAGGCAACAGAATGCGTCGTGTTCATGGGGAGGCAACGGAATGCGTCGTGTTCATGGCGAGGCAACGGAATGCGTCATGTTCATGGGGAGGCAACGAAATACGTCATGTTCATCAGGAGGCAACGGAACGCGTGGGAGTGAACCGGCTTGGACGGAACATGCGATGGAAACGAGGCCTGGCGTACCGCAGAACGGAGGAAACGGCCTTGTGTTCGACCGGCCACGTTCGGAACGGGGTCCTGTTGATCGGGAGGGGTGTGGCGTACCGCAAAACGGACGAAACAGACCTCCTACGGTCGAAATGGGGGTCCTGTTGATCAGGAGGGGTGTGGCATACCGCAAAACGGACGAAACGGACCTCCTACGGTCAAAACGGGGGTCCTGTT
>NC_057813.1:401026677-401082558 GCF_018294505.1 Triticum aestivum
CGCTCACTGTTCATCCAATCGATCGGCTTCAGTTAGCAGCAGTAGTGAAGGAATTGCTCCATCGGGTTCAGTTAACAGCCATCGATCGATCGCTCAGGTTCAGTAACGTGTAGCCTGCAGTGCAATCGCTTGGGTTCAGTTAGAGCCCAACGCCTCGCTTGGGTTCAGTTAGAGCCAACGCCTCGCACAAACGAGCATACGTGTACTGGAGAAACTCGCATCGCTCGGCCCCCGACCTCCCACCGTAACCGGCAACTCCCCGAAATTTTCCTACCCCTCGCTTCTACCATGGTTTTTTCCGTCATGGACGGCCCACAGAATGTCATGCAGCTGCGTCTCTGGCCCTCCCAGGACGAAAAGCCCATTTTCTGTCATGATTTTTTGTCATAGAAGTAGGAGCCCACCACACCTATGATGATACCGGGTTCTATCACAATTATTGTCATAGAAGTGTCATATGCATGACAGGAAAAAAAATTCATTCGGCCCAAAATGTCACGGATGTGTCTTTTTTTTGTAGTGGTGATCTTGATCCGACAGACTTAGCAATTGGCTGCCCCAGTGTCAAAGAAGACGGGTCACCCTTCAGTGCAGAAGACCTTGCCACCATAGCAAGGGAATTGCGCCCGCTGGTAAGTAAGCTAGCAGAAGATACCAATCTTACACAGTACCGTCCGGTTTACGATGCTGACAACAAGAAGGTCAAGGCGCCGATTCACGAGTCACAGGATCTGACTCCACCCATCCGTAAGCACACTTTCGCCCCTGACCTTGACCTACCACTCTTATAAGTGACGAAGCTGTATTCAGAGCCTTGACCGGGATCAACTGGGCAACCACTGATTTCTAGCCAACGGGTGAAGAACAACAGGATGAGCCGGCGTTGGATGATCCACAACCTTCAACTCATCAAGGTCAAGACTAGTAAACCACAAGACGGCTGAGCGTCTATTCTACGTGAAACTATGAAAACAATTATTCTTGTGGGCCATCGGTTGCCTTGTAATAGGCTAGTAAAATACTGATCTGATGTGTCATAATGCATGTTTTGCTTGCAAAACACTGCTGATCCATCATTGGGAAATCCGTCCCTTATGCTTTGTGGTATGATCAATTATGCATCTATGGTTTGTCATTTTTCCCTGTATATAAACAGACAACAAGTGCCCTGGCGGTTACTCCAGGGTGGTTCATGATACCCCATATATAAAAAACCAATGAGGACTTATCAGCCCATAATCAGGGCCGATTTTTTAAAAAACCTTATATAATGAAATAAATATCATACTTGTGATATTTATTCATTCTGCTGACTTGTCATAAGTCATGTGGTAAAGGCAATAGCCTATAGATAGAAGCACAATGCCCTGTTCAATATACTACCAGCTTGAAATGCCGTATACAGCAAGGGGTGATATCCCAAAACTTGAGCGGAAAGCTCGAAGCATATGATCACTATATCCTGGCGACTTAAAGTCTAAGGCCAGGCCGGGTTAATAGTACTCCGGATAAAAATATACATGAACCATAAGGCAACATGACCCTAACAGGTTTTTCCACCATGTATTGATACGTGATAAGAGACAGAACTCCAAAAAAATGTTCAAATGAAAAAAAATCAAAAAACAAGGCTTTCATAGGCCGCCAATCCTAAAACCCAAGGGCTCTTATGGGCCGCACAGCCGCTGAGTTAAACCTTAATTCAAAACCTTGTAAGCCGGGTATCACATGACCAATCGTTGTTTTGGCGGAGTACAACAGGTCATTCCAGGATTATCTGGGCGGAGTAGCCAACTTACAAAGGTAGGATAACCTGGATTTTTTTGGTGAATACACCTAGGCGTCCAAGGCTAAAGGGTCATAGATATGCTAATGAGCCCCCAAGTTTCATTCCAGGTCTATAAACCGGAATCAGAGCTATGCTCCATGAGGAAGACACCAAGTATATTTCAATCATGGCTTATAAGTCGGATCAAGAGGGTAATCTTTAGCTATGCTCAATGAGCAGGAAGCCCCCAAGTGATCATATGAAGTGAGAATAAAGACTCATATTCTTAGAAATGAAACGACAGAGACCCTGAATTATCAGGGATGCCGACTTTATTATATTCATGATAATATATAAATTGATAAAGTATGTACATCACAAGGGCCGGTGGCTCAGGTGTAATAAGGCCGAAGATGAGCAATATTCCACAGCCGACGGGTCTCCTCCTCCAACGTGTGTGAGTCCTTATGGTCTCGAACATCGATAAGGTAGTATGAACCGTTGTTCATATTCTTGCTGACCACAAAGGGACCTTTCCAAGGTGGGGATAGCTTGTGCATGCCAGTTTGATCCTGGATGAGCCGGAGCACTAAGTCGCCTTCTTGAAATGTTCTGGTTTTAACCCGGCGGCTATGATAACGCCACAGATCTTGCTGGTAAACCTTCGAATGAGCCGCTGCAAGGTCACGCTCCTCATCTAATAGGTCAATAGCATCCTGACATGCCTTCTCATTGTCAGCTTCAACATAAGCCGCCACACGAGGCGAACCGTGGCGTATGTCACTGGGGAGAACCGCCTCAGCTCCATAAACCATGAAGAAAGGCGTGTGACCCATAGATCTATTGGGTGTGGTATTGATACTCCAACGTACTGATGGCAACGCTTCAACCCAACAACCCGGCGTTCTCTGCAAAGGAACCATAAGCCGGGGCTTGATACCTCTCAAGATTTCCTGATTTGCTCGTTCAGCTTGGCCTTAGACTGGGGGTGAGCTACTGATGATACATCAAGCTGGATATGCTCTTGTCGACAGAATTCTTTCATTGCTCCCATAGACAGATTAGTACTACTATCAGTGATGATACTATGAGGATACTCGAAACAAAAGATCACCTTTTTTATGAATTGAACCGCCGTGGCTACATCACATTTGCTGATCGGCTCAGCCTCAACCCACTTTGTAAACTTGTCAACCGGCACCAAGTAGGGGGTCTTCTTATCTTTGGACCTTTTGAAAGGCCCAACCATATCCATCCCCCAGACTGTAAACGGCCAAGTAATTGGAATTATCCTTAACTCTTCAGCCGGCACATGACCACGTCTTTAGAATTTCTGACAACCATCACATTTACTAACCAGATCTTCTACATCAGCATGAGTCGTCAGCCAATAAAACCCATGAAAAAAAACTTTAGCAATGAGAGACTTAGAGCCGGCATGATGTCCGCAATCTTCTTCATGAATCTCCCTTAAAATTTCACGGCCCTCCTCAGGAGAAATGCATCGTTGAAACACCCCTGTAACACTGCATCTGTGAAGCTCACCATTGACAATAGTCATTGACTTAGACCTCCGGTTTATCTGCCTGGTCAAAGTTTTATCCTCAGGTAACTCGCCCCGGGTCATGTATGCTAAATACGGAACAGTCCAATAAGGGATAACATGAAGCGCCGCCACCAATTGTGCCTCCAGGTCAGGTACTGCCAAGTCCTCCTCCGTAGGTAATTTCACTAATGGTTTATGCAAATATCAAGGAAAATATTAGGGGGGCCGGCTTACACTAAGACCCCAGCCAGTTTAATGCATCAACTGCTTCATTTTTCCTTCGATCAACATGCTCCACCTAATATCTTTTGAAGTGACCATCAATAGTATCCACCTCTCGACGATAAGCCGCCATGAGTGGGTCCTTTGAATCCCAGGTCCCTGATAGTTGCTGGGCCACCAAATCCAAGTCGCCAAAACATCTTACCCGGCTTAGATTCATCCCTTTGGCCATCCGAACACCATGGAGAAAGGCTTCATATTCAGCTGCATTTTTAGTAGAAGGGAACATCAACCTTAAAACATAACAGAACTTATCACCTCGTGGGGAAGTCAATATAACTCTAGCCCTCGAGCCTTCCAATTGCCTGGATCCATCAAAATGAATAGTCCAATATGTATGATCCAACTTATCCTCAGGTATCTTCAACTTTGTCCAATCATTGATGAAATCCACAAGTGCTTGAGACTTTATAGCCGTCCGAGGCACGCATTTTAGACCATGGGGTCCAAGCTCAATGGCTCACTTAGCTACCTGACCTATGCCTTCTCTATTTTGAATAATATCCCCCAAAGGGGCAGAGCTAACCACAGTGATGGGATGACCAAGGAAAGATTGCTTCAATTTACGACTAGCCATGAACACACCATAAACCAGCTTCTGCCAATGTGGGTATATCTTCTTAGACTCAATGAGCACCTCACTAATATAATAAACCGGCCTTTGAACTGGATGCTCCTTACCTGACTCCTTCCTTTCAAGCACAATTGCTACACTGACAGCCCGGTTGTTTGCAGCCACATATAGCAACAAAGGCTCCTTCTCAATGGGGTCTGCAAGAACCAGCGGCTAAGCTAGTTGCTTCTTAAGTGCCTCAAACGCCTCATTAGTATCATCGCTCTAGACAAAATTATCTATCTCTTCATCATCTGATATAGAGGGATGGCCTTCTCTCCCAGGCGACTTATAAACCAGCTCAAAGCTGCAATACGACCCGCTACACGCTGGTCGTCATTGATACATGCTAGCTTAGCCAAAGAGGTTATAGCCTTGATCTTCTCCGGGTTAGCTTCAATGCCTCTCTCAGATACTAAGAAACCCAATAACTTCCCGGCTGGCACACCAAAGACACACTTGGCCTAGTTAAGCATCATCTTGTAGACCCGGAGGTTGTCAAAAGTTTCCTTCAGATCCTCAATCAACATTTCCTTCGTCCTGGATTTCACAACAATATCATCCACATAAGCATGAACATTATGCCCAATCTGTCCATGAAGGCAATTCTGGACACACCGCTGGTAAGTTGCCTTGGCACTCTTGATCCCAAAAGGCATAAATACATAGCAGAAGGCTCCAAAGGGAGTGGTGAAAGCTGTCTTCTCCTGGTCCTTAACTGCCATTTTGATCTGATGATAACCAGAGTAAGCATCCAAAATACTCAAGCACTCACAAACCGCCGTAGCATCAATGATCTGATCAATATGATGGAGAGCAAAGGGACCAGTTGGACATGCCTTGTTAAGGTCTGTATAATCCACCCACATACGCGAAGTCCCATTTTTCTTAAGTACTAGTACCGGGTTAGCCAACCATTTAGGATGAAAAACTTCAATGATGAACCCTGCTGCCAAGAGCTGGTCCACCTCTTCACCGATTGCCTTGCGCCTTTCCTCATTGAACCGACGAAGAAACTGGTTGACCGGTTGAAACTTGGTGTCCACATTAAGAGTGTGCTCAGCGAGTTCCCTCGATACACCTGGCATAGAAGAAGGCTTCCATGCAAAGATGTCCCGGTTCTCATGGATGAACTCGATGAGCGCACTTTCGTATTTTGGATCCATATTCATATTGATGCTGAATTGCCTTGAAGAATCGCCAGGGACAAAATCAACTAGCTTAGTATCATCTACCGACTTAAACTTCATTAAGGGCTCATTCTATATCATTGGCTTCTTAAAAGGTGTCATATCCACCAGGTCAACATTGTGTTTATAAAACTTCAATTCTTTTGTGGCGCAAGCCGACTCAGCATAAGCAGCATCACCCTCTTCACAATCCAGAGCAATTTTTCTATTGCTATGCACCGTGCTGGTGCCTTTGTGACCCGGCATCTTAAGCTGCAAATAAGCATAACATGGTCGTGCCATAAACTTGGCCTAAGCCGGCCGCCCAAACAAAGCATGGTATGGGCTCTTAATTTTCACCACCTCCAAGGTTAATTTCTCAGCTCTGGAATCATTGTCATCTCCAAAAGCCACTTCTAGTGTTATCCTACCCATAGGATACGTCGACTTACCGGGCACCACCCCATGAAAGATAGTAGAAGACGGCCTAAAATCCATGTAAGTCAAATTCATACGACAAAAGGTCTCATAATAAAGGATGTTGATACTGCTGCCTCCATCCATGAGCACCTTCATGAGTTTATATCCTCCCACCTGTGGTGCAACCACCAATGCCAGCTGACCCGGATTATCGACTCGGCGTGGGTGATCTTCTCTACTCCATGTACTAGACTGCTCAGACCACCTTAAGTATGGGGGCACCGCCGGTTCAACAGAGTTCACCACCCGCTTATGGATTTTCTAATCTCTCTTCCACAGACTTGTGGTGAACACATGATACTGACCACCGTTTAGCTACTTTGGATTACTCCGATAACCAGATTGTTGCTGCTAGTTTCCTTGGTTAGATTGTTGATTAAAACCACCTTGATTGCCTTGACCATGAAAGCCAGAGCTTGAACCGCCACCACCAAAGCTAGGTCCGTGAGAGCCGGATCCAGAGCCGCCATTTGGGCCATGATTGAAAAAATTAGAATTCCTAAACTCCTTCTTGATTTAACAATACCTCCACATATGACCAAAGGGCTTATCGCGCGTGCCGTGCGTTGGAGAAGGTTGATTCAACATTGCCACAAGGTTGAGTCTTGATCCTTGGGGCGACTTTCCCTTGCATTGCAGATTATTATTCTATGCATTGGTGTTTTCCTCAAAATCAAAATTACCATCAGCCTTATGCTTACCATTGCCTGCTTGGACCGTCGGGTTATGCTGTTGCCCCTTTGTATTGCCGCCCTTCTTCCCCTTCCCTGGCTTATCATCATCAGACTCGGGATCCTTGGGACTGTATGAGTCGGGTATTTGAGGAGAGCCGCCATTAGCTCCCCCATATCGTTGTAGTGGCGCTCAAGCCGTCCCAGCTTCTACTTAAGAGGGAGGAAACGACAATTCTTCTCTAACATCAAGACTGCAGAACAGTCATTGATACTATCTGACAAATGTATGATTGACGAGATTCGGCGCACCCAATGGGTTGTTGACTCTACTTCACCTTGAATGCAAGAATCTAAATCCAGAATCGACATAGGCTGCTTACATGTGTCCTTGAAATTTTGAATAAAACGCCTCTTTAACTCTGCCCATGACCCAATATAATTAGCGGGTAGTGTTTTAACCTCGTACGAGCCGGCCCATCCAACATCATGGTGAAGTACGTAGGACATGCAGCATCACCGAGATCCAACATATCCATGGCCATCTCATCACTCTCAATCCAAGCCTCTAGGGGCTGATCAGCTATGTAATTAGGCACCTTACGGGGGCCCTTGAAATCTTCGAGCAAGCGCTCATTGCGTAGAGCCGGCACTAAGCACGACACACCGAAGGTTCTAGAGGTCACTCCTGCCTCCATGGATGTTGAAGGATAAACCGAAGATTGCTGTTTAGCCACCAACTGAGCCACCAGCTCCGCCTCACGCCGCACTCTGCCCTGGTCTACCAAAATCTGAGCATCATTCCTGACACGCGGCAGGTCAGGCCTGCGAGGCTGGTTGCGGTGCCGCTCACTGCTTGACATGGCCGATTCAACAATGTGCCTGCTACAACTCCTGCTAGGACGGGGTGTTGACTGGATACGATTAGGACTGTATGAATGAGCTGCCTGCTACGCCATAGCCGTCTTAAGAAGCTCTCCGGCTCTCTGTATTTCCATTGCTGCTGGCGCCTCATCCTGGGCTGGGAGAGCCGCCAGCCGTGTAGCCGCAACTATCATGTTATCCAACATGGTAGAATAATGCCCCGCATGCGTTGGAACATGTTGAGGAGGGGTTACGTTCAAACATGGGGGATCTGTAGCACGTGGCTGAACCAGTTCTCTAGCTGCTGGCGCCTCAGCGGTCTGATTCACACCGGGCGGGTTATTGGGTCCTGCCCAAGGCATGTTGAAAAGATTCCTCACATCGTAAGTTGGGGGCAGTCGGCTCACATGCCTTCTGTTGAAAACATCATTTGATGCATCCATGTCTAAGCTTAAGCGCAAGCTCTCCGCCTGAAACCGTTCGGCTTCCCTCTCCAAGGCGGCTCGCTCCGTTGCCATCTGGGTGTTCTCTGCATTTAACTCCTCCTTGGCTTGTGCTAACTCATCAGGCAATTTTGTAACCTCTGCGTTATGCTGAGCTTGATTCGCCGGCTTAACCTCCACCGTTAACAATGTTGTTAGAGCATCCTGCAGGTTAGAGAAAACTTGAGCCGGCGGGCGCACTGGGCCTCCTGCCCTGGATGTCGTCGCTGCTGTTGACCCAGAGATCATTGCCGCTGCAGTCGTAGAGTCCTGTGCTGGCTATGTACCGGCCATGAAGACTGTGGCCTAATGTGGCGGCTCGTAGGGGTCCAGAATAATGTCGCCATCAGAACATCGCCCAAGCCCGCCATCCTGAACCTGGTATATGGAATGGTCTCATCAGTAGAAAACTCGTCGCCTGAGTAAATAACCGTCTCACCACCAGATTCGGATCCTCCTTCTAGTTCTGCTCCATGAACGAAACCGACAAAAACATGCTTTGGGGCGGCTTTAGCCTTGGCGGGTCATGCGCGCCGAGCCGACTCGACGATGTCGTTGCAGATGTCTGGGTAAACTTCCGACTCACTGATCTTGACGATGAAGACGTGAATTCCGCCAGAGGGGAACCGGTACCCGTACTCGATTGAGTTTGCCTCGGGGCCCCAGCCCTCGTCGTCGATGTAGAGCTTGACACGATGACTCTTGGTCATCCGGCCCCCAGCGTACCCCTTGAGCCCTGCGAAGCTGCCCTTCAAGAACTCGAAACCACCATGAGCTGGCCCCACGATGGGCGCCAACTGTCATGGAATTATCACGTCAGATGTCCTAGCGTATGGACTTAGGTGTGGAGCCATCGTAGTGTATTTAGCTTGAATGGGTTAAATGGGACCAGGGACATGGAGATTTTATACTAGTTCAATTAGGACTTAGGTGTGGATCCATCGTAAGGACTTAGGTGGCGGTGGAGGTAACAGCCTAATCCAGTGTATGGTGGTTATTGATTGGGCTTCGATTACCAGGGAGCAAACATGCTTGACCTAGTTCTCGATCTCTTTTCTCCTGCCCTAAACCGCCACCGGGTCACCCCTTTATATACACAGGCTGATGCCCGGCAGCTTACAGAGTCCCGGCTAGCTCATACACAACGTGTCCGGCTCGGTGACATAATCTATACCTTCCTTAACATACATGTTAACATATGGCAGTTTACGCCTGTGGGCCTCAAGTCGCCTTTGGGGCTTGGGCCTTAAGTAAGCCTGCTTCGTGGACCGCCATCTTCAACATCTTCATGGGCCTTGTCATTATGAACCGCCAGTGGTATGACCCAGCCCCTCCTGGGCGGGTCATACCTAATAGTTATATCCCTAACAGTAGCTAAGTACTGAAGTTATATCATGTTGTACTGTGATGTATTTTAATTATGAAATCCTGCTTCCTTAATATGGGAATGAAATATATTATGTGTTTAATATGAATTTCAATTAGATTAATAAATTGATTATAAGAATAGGGCAATTAGCCTGCTAATTGGTTTTTGCTATTGCAAATGGTTATTGTGAAAATACTGTGGGTGATGACCTAAGGCAACGCACACAGTTTCTAGGAATAAACCGTGTTGGGCCGATGAACAATCATAGACGACATTCTCTTCCAAACTGTTTGCGTTAGGTTACCTTCCGCAATCGTTTACCGCATAAAAACCATGTGTGATGGACATCCTTTGCCACACAGTTTCTTCTACCCACCGTGTGTGATGCATTTAATAATGCAAATGATAAAATTGTTAATATTGTGTGCGTTGTCAATGCTATCACAAACGATTTAACGAGGACAATTTTGTGTGATGTACCTGCGAACGGAAACATTTTCCTTGGAGCGACTGTGTGAGATGTATATACGAACGGAAATGTTTAGCGCGGACTGGCTGTGTGGGATGTACTTACAACCAGAAACGATTTCGCCTGTATAATTGTATTTTTTTAGCACTACTATACTTATAACCATATTTGCTCGCTCGCCGGTCGCACACGGCCTCATTTTGCCAAGCGTGTGTGCTAGGAGGGCATATCCTTGATGGTTTCTGGGTCGTGTGGGAAGGACCCCCCCTATCACCCACACTCACTTGGCGACGGTTCCATATGTCGTCGCAGAAAGGGGTTAAAAACCGTTTGTATAGCATCGACATGTACCAGTGATTCCTCAATCTGCTGCACCAGAAGTTGTAATGAAAGAAGTTGTGAGGTCTATTACTGAAAATCTTCAGCCCAAGCCTCAAAATCCCCAGTCTGGCACAACGAGGGCAAAATTCAAAACTATCGATTTCTTTGCTAAGCATCATTTCTTCACTATTACAAATCCTTATGACTTAGCAAGATTACGGTGCAAGAGGTTCTAGACAGCAAGTCAGATGAATTTCTATGCCTCTATTCTGTTTGGCAAGGACAAAGTCTTCCAACATTGTCAAATTCCTCATGTGGATATTGAGTCCATTCCATGGTTTCAACCAGTTTTGATTGTTATTCACGAAGCTGGACTCCTCACTTTCTGTGCTGACATATATGATTGGAATGAAGAGCTAATTCTTTAGTTCTATGCAACTCTTCATCTCACTGGAAATGTCTCAGATGTCAACTCATGGGTGCTAGACTGGATGACTGAGAACACTCACTTCAAAGCCCCAGCGACTGAATTGCTTCATGCCATCCTAGTTAGTCCCCCTGCAGAAGGCGCAAGCCTGATCTATGAAGAACCTAAACTTCCAAATAATATCATGCAAGTATTAATGAGGCCTTTGCGACCAGGCCAAGCTCCAAGAACCACTTTCCTTGCGAAGCATTTGTTATATGTGCCCAGGACCATCTACATCTTGACCAAAACCCTCAGTCCGATTAAAGGCCACAACTCCGAAGAAGAAGAAGTTGTTCGCATCATGAAGAATTTGCTATTCAACATCATTCATGGCATTCCCATTAACTATCACTATTTGTTCATGAGGACTTTGGACACTATTGACCTGCTGCCATTTGAATTGAAGCCCTATGCTCCTTGGATTATGAGATTCATCAAAACGAGGTCTTCAATTACATACAAGGTTGGTTTTCATAATCATTTCAGCTATCTGCCTCCTATAGAAGTCCTCAAAATGACAATTTCCTCAGTTGATGAAAAAGGCAAAGCTGCTGTTATTGGTGAAGGCACTCGTCCATTGGATGGTCAATTTCATAAGGCTACATCTAACTCCACCAATGATGACTCTGCAACCCAGGACTCTGCTGCTAAAGCCGCCGAGCGAAATCCTCAAGCCACTGTCAAGCGTCAATTAGGCTCAATTCTTCAGAACATGACTGTCACGCAGAACGCTATGAAGAAGAATCACTACTATGTGCATGAAATCTTTGATCACACTTTGGCTACACTTTCTCATCTTTACAGTGATGAAGGCCTCAAGTAGATGGACTTACAGTAGAATTTGACTAGTCACATCCTCCCTCGAAGAAATTCAAGCAGGTCAAAGTTCCTCAACTGGTCACAAGTTCATTTTCTTCATCTTGTGAGATAGCTGAAGCTGAGGATCTCGACGACACTGCGGCAGGCCCTACAACAACAAACGACGCCAACAATGTTGGCGCTCCTCCACCACCTTCAAGCTGATGTTCTTCAGGGGAAGTCGTCAATTTCGTCCCTTTTGGTCATTTGATGACAAAGGGGGAGAAATTTGAGTTAGTCTTCAAGCGGGTCTTATACCTGGACTATTTTTGTGTAAGTTACAACTCTCGCTCTTCTGAAGTGTTTGTTTGATGAGTTGTAAAATTAAGTCCGATGGTGGTCTGACACTTTTGAACTTCTTTCTGCATGCTTATTTCCTCAAGTACCTTAATGCGTGCATGCTGAATTTTGTCAGACACCATTTTCCATCATGCATTTCAAATTCTTCATACTATATGTTAAATGCGTGAATGGATTACAAGATATAGGGGGAGATCTCCAAGATTTTATCCTACAATTTGCATTTGCTGTCCAAAGCACATTCCTCAAATATGCACATCTTCAGGGGAGTTCTTCTATATCTTGCAATCAAATTCTCAAAATCAGTATTTACACTTCATATGTTTATCCTCGTTGAAAACTTAACCTATTTGTCATCAATCACCAAAAAGGGGGAGATTGTAAGCGCATCTAGTGGCCCTTAGTGATTTTGGTGTATTGAAGACTTATAGGTTAAGGGACTAATGTGTTTGTGAGTGTACACAGGTCTTATAAGTCTCCGAGGAGTTTGATATATCCAAAGAAAGTCGACCCCTAGAAATGAGTGTCTTCATCTGAAGACTTTGGTTTTCTTGAAGACTTTGAAAATGAGTAAATTGGTGTGACCTTGAAGATATTGATGCGACGACTATGAAGCATGAAGACTTTTGTTTTCGTAGTTTCATTTCCATCTTTTGAGTCATATAAAACACCGTACTATTAAAGGGGGTCAAGGTAATACAAAGGACAAATTTCCATGTGATGCTCATCTCAAAGCCTACACATACCCAATCCTTCGAGTGAAGCCTTTGGAAATCTCTTGCAGGTCACTCAATTTCTTCAGCGACAGAGACGAAGTTCTTCTGGTCTCTGAGGAATTTTTTCTGACTAAGGAGGTAGGACTTCGCTAGTGTGAATTGCCTACAATGAGGAGCATGATAGCCCTCAAGAATTTGAGAGCTCAAATTTCCATCCGTTATTGTGCTTTATGCGAGTTGTGCAAAATATCTTATCCATCCAACGGTCATATCATTAGGGGCATTTATGTCTTATCATGTCGGGCTGCTCCCTGGCTATAAATAGCCGCCCCCTCAACCACTAGCTGGTTGGCTGCTCTGAGAGAAAGTGACACTTGTCAATTAGAGCATCCATCCTCCGAGGACTTTGAGAGAAAATCTTGAGTGAGGAAAAACCGAAAACCCCTACACCTAAAACCCAAAGTGATTGAGCATCACTGAAGAGATTGTTCTTGTGTGGATTTGAAGATTGTGCATCTTCTAGACGATTATGCGTCAAGGTCTAGAGCATCCAAGAGGAATTGTGGATTGCCGAGTGACCAAGTCTATGAAGGTTTGGAAGTCACATTGAGGACTTACCACGAGTGATTGGGTGAGGTCTGTGTGACCTTAGCTCAAGGAGAATACGGTAAGGACTGCGTGTCCTGGGATTGTGTATCCATTGGTTTAAATACCAAGCCGCTCCAACCAGACATACAACTATCACAATAGTTGGAACTGGTCTAATAAATCACTATCTTCACCGAGCTGCCGGTTCTATTTCCTCAATCCTTTCATTTCCTCGCTTATGTGTTGATGAAATTGAGTGTTACTATTTGAAGAGTTTGACTACAAACTTTCTCAATTTCCTCAATCATATTTCTTGATTCACCTTG
The DNA here is from genome assembly GCF_018294505.1 of Triticum aestivum. Classification (NCBI taxonomy): domain Eukaryota; kingdom Viridiplantae; phylum Streptophyta; class Magnoliopsida; order Poales; family Poaceae; genus Triticum; species Triticum aestivum. The sequence continues at coordinate 401,039,969 of NC_057813.1, forward strand.
TCCTCTGCCTGCTTATCCTGTTTACACGCTACCTGTGCTCTCTGTATGTTTCATTTCATCAGGATGACTATGCTACTGTCTTGTTATGCACGCACTTGAGTACTTTATCCGCTGCTTGTATTTTGTCACTTAGCAAATTCCTCAAGTAGTATTTCCTTAGTGACGAATTTGTAAAAATGACCTATTCACCCTCCTGTAGTCGGTATAACGCACTTTCAGGAGACAATGAGGGACGAAGAGATTAGAACGATACAAGGAACACGAGGAGGGGACGAAACCCAGCTGTCTCGAGAGAAAATCTATGGTTCAGAGTCAATGGGCTCTTCACATTCACCGCATATGATAAGTGGCGGTTGTATGAGGGAACGTGGCAACCGGAGGAGCAGTTTCTCCTCACTTGGGCGGGAGACCCAAGATTTGGAGGGATTTTGTCAGGACCGGGTTTTCGGGATATTATTTTCCAGAAAATGGCCCTTGTGCACATCAGCCCCAGGATTACTGTTAGCTGATGAGGCACCAACTTGATACAGAAATTCGAAGCAAAATACAAAATATGTAGTACAAGACCATTCTGGTCTGTGAGTACAACAAATGGTTTCTAGTGGTTGATGGCGGAAGCGGTTTGTGGATCATCGGCGTTTATGGGACTCCATTTCCCACAGGAATAGCTGACCAGGTTAACTCCTATCTTCGCGAGGCTGCTATCGCCATTGCTTAGGTTTCGGGGCTGTCATCACAAGCTCCTCTCCAAGCAAGGAATCTGGCCAAGACAATAGCCAGGGACAAGCCAGTGAGTACTTTGAATGTACTCACAAACATTATGAGCACAGGTATAGTATAACAAAAGATGGTCATGCCCTGAAATATTCTATGATCATAACGCTAGTCATAAATTAAAATCTGTGATGCATGCAAGTAGGTTATTCATATAACACATGAATATGCAATCAGTGAATAAAAAAATGGAATGCATCGATCGGGTGTCTAAAGCGACGCCTCGAAAGGATAATAAAATAAATCATGCCTCAGTCGGGCGTCTGTGCGACACCACATAAAGGGCTTATAAAGTAGACAAGTAAAAAGCATGCCACAGTCGGGCGTCTGAGCGACACCACATAAAGGGCTTATAAAGTAAACAAATAACAAGCGTGCCACAGTCGGACGTCTGAGCGACACCACATAAAGGGCTTATAAAGTAAATAATCACAATGAATATCTAGGAGGTAGAACCGTCCCAGGGATACTCAATAATTCAAGTAACATAAAGGGTTAGTCCATAATAATAATAATCACAATCATCATAATCAACACAAGTCACAAGCCATGATCCATGTTTTGGTTTAGCAGTTTCTCCTCCGAAGACCGACACTAAGACCGAGACTTGACCAATCCCAGACTATAGTCCTTAACCATGGACACGGCTATTCGAATAGATTTAATCCCTGCAGAGGGTGTACTCTTTACCCACGATTAACAGATTCCTTTAGTCCATCGGGACTAATTCCGTCTACGTACTTTTAATTGAAAACACATCTGACTTGCACACACCAGCTTAACTTACCGGTGTCTGGAATCACCCATGACACCTGTCAAGCAAAACTCTAAGTGGAGAGTCTACAACCTCGTGTAGCACGGGATCAAATTTATATCGCGCGCTCTAAGGGGTGCCCCCCTCTCGGCTCCAACCAGAAACACCCATGCCCCCGGACCAGGTGGCCTGCCTACCGGATGCAGCCGGTATCTTTCACCATGGCCTCTCTGTACGGTGTGTGCCAAGAAAGGGGTTGACAACTTACTGAACCGTACCCTACCTGTGGCAGGGACAAGTGGTAGTACGAAAACAAGTATGGGGGTTACTGGAACAAGACTCGATCTACGGTCGACTTAGGAGGTTTAAAAATTCCCTGCATGATATGTATAACAAAAATATTTCAACCAACAGAATCACCACTCATTATACCTTACTATGCTATACCGGACATAACTGTCCCGACGAAGACCGGAGACAAGCTCACGCCTACCCAAGGCAGAGGCTTTCTCGGATTTCTTTCCGGCATGCATACAAGGCATACGAGGACGATTACCATCACAAGTATATCCACTACCAACAGCAAGGAAGTCTTCAATATGTATTCATGCAAATGATCGTATCACCACATAAAATAACGAGTACTTCGTATTAAGGTGGTGTTATAATCGTATGAACCAACACACAAAAATATTATGCCAGGGTTCAGAATGCTTGCCTTCAAGGTGTGGAGAGGTGAGGTGCTCTCCAAAACTTTTGAAAGTTATATCTCCCCTCCATTTCCTATTTTCAAAAATATTTTAATTACCACACAATTCCAAAACAGTACATAAAATTTGTTTGGAAAAATTTCGAAATAAACACAAAAATAAACTAGATGAAATTTGAGAAATAACAGAAAAAGAATCAAGTCATTTGGAGTTCATATGATTTTCCTAAGCTGGAATAATCAAGGAAATGGACTATTTATTAGATCCAGCAAAAACTAGGCTTAGGAAAAATGTTCACCCCATCTGGATAAAGGGAGCTTGAATTTAGAAGTATTTAGAAATTTGGACCATTGAATTTGGATGTGAAATGGCTGCTGTGGAATTATTTGGAATCTGCTGGAAAAGAAAAAGAGAAGGGCATAAGTGCGCACTGGGCGAGACTTAGCCGTCTGGCACAACTAGGCCTAGCCCAGCCTTTCGGCTGCGCGGGAGGGCCGATGATGTCGAACACATATTCTGGGGAATACGTCTCCACTTACGGACGAGTCAGCGGACGCTGGGTCACTGACGGTGGGCCCGCCTGGCCCACTGGTCAGGCTTGACCAGTCCACACGCGCGTCGTCTCCTCCGACCGAACAGAGGCGGAGCTCCGGCGAGGCTCGCCGGTGAATGGAGGCATCCCTCGGGGATCTGAGCACATGGGTGTGCTTAGGTGGTCGAAGCAAGCCCGTGGGTACCCGCCATGGTCGCCGACATGGACGGAGTCGCCGGCGACGAGCTTCCCGGCGGACGGCGGCGTCGGGTGAGATGGGGCTTTCGCCTGCGGCAAGTCCTGATCAAAATCGAGCATGTGGATGGATTCGCGGGTGCTGCAGGGGGAGGCCCTAGTGGCGTTGGAATGAACGAGACAGAGGCGGCGGTCGTGGGTGCCGGAGAAGAAGAAGATGACCATTTCTGGTCTTTCCTCTACTACGGGAGGATCAGTGAGGGAGTGAGAGAGGTGGTATGAGTTGCTCGAGGGCCTGGACAAGCTCGGGGGCCCCTTAAATAGGCGAGCAATGGCAGTTCCGTGGCGGCTGGGGATAAGATCACCGGCGACCGATATTTTGTAGGAGCAGGGGGACGTGGCGGCGACGAGCGCTTGCAGACAAGCTTGCGGATGAGATTGAGCTGCTCCAGGGGGCAGCTGGCGAGCGCTAGTGGCTCGGGCAGCATCGTTCGGGGCAGGAGCCCACTGTGGCCTGTCAATAGCCGTCGTGGCCGACCTGACGGCGGTGCTGCAGGGTGCCAGGGGCGGCTCTGCGGCGAGGGAGGGGGCGGGCGTGCTGGCTGCGAGTGGGGAGAGGCCAGAGCGGGCGCGGGGAGGCGGCCATGCGACGCGATGGCTCGGTGCCCGCACGTGCAAAATGTGCGTCCTGGGCGCGCCCAGAGCACGACAAAATGCCAGGTTAGCCTAGAGTGCTTGAGCGAGGCTGGCAAATAACAGGACTAGGTTAGAGCTAGTAGGGAGATCAAGGGACATGGTAGTTAGGTCAGGGGATCAAGTTCACAATGCAGACTAAAGATCATGCCAAAACTGTGCATGCAGTCAAGGTGTTCGACGGAATGCTAAGCGCATTTAGGCAACTCTTGGGGTGGCCAAAATCTCTAGATCCTAGTCTCTTTAGATGATAGAGAGGGTGGTAATGTTAGTTGGACAGGACTAGAAACTTGATAGTGCAAGTTTGTGAGAAAACTGATTCTGGACAGAAAGAAAAGGCCATAATTGCATGCACTTAAAATCCTCCAATGGGTCCACTCTTCTGGACTTAAGGGTTTGGCAGGGTAGTCTATAAGTAGGAAAATGAACCATAGCTAAAAGGGCAAGTTAAAATATGGTTGTTGTACAAATCACCATGCTGGACCAAAATGAAAAAGAGGTTGATTCACTCAATTTTTTCAAAGAACATCAATGGGTTTTTGCATAAAGATAAATAATATACTCCTACTGACCTCCCCTAATTTTGGTAGAAGTTTTAAAGAAATATTTAAATAGGTTGCAGTGCAAAAGTGAAATTTGACCAGATTTAAAAACTTGTGGTAAAACTCAAAATCTCCAAATGACTAAGGAATATTTTTGCATAAAAGTGATTTAGGGACATCATATGTCACCCCCAAATTTTGGTGAGATTTTTAAATAAATTTATCAAATGGTTGTAGTTCAAATAAAGCTCCAAAACTAATAAAAAATCACTTTAAGTAATAAAGTTCAGAGGGCAATAATTATGCAAATAAATCCACTGATAATAGAAATGTTTTTCTTGAGAGGTTAAACATGTCCAATAATATAATTGGAAAGTTTTCACTTCGGGTAAAAACTCCATAAAAATAAAGGAAAGAATGGTTCTGAAATCAAAAGAAAATCCAGAAAATAAAAGTTTAAGTTTCTCGGCAAAAAATTTAATCAATAAAACAAGGTTAAAATTTTGGGGTGTCACAGATTTCGCCAAATTGGAAATAACCTTCGGAACGCATTTCTCTCGTAGCCAAGGATACTAGGAGAAAATTGTTTTAGATAAAATTCGCGTACCCATGAGAGAAAAGCATCGACTGGATAAGATATCATTTAGAGGTAAGGTCTGAAACATTTCACCCAGAGAGAAAAACAAAACGAATGAAAATAGTCACGAGTGAAATGCATACATGACTAAATCCAGATCTATGAAAGAAGATAATATCCTAGAGAAGGAACTTAAATCCTGAAAGAATACCAAGATGAGAGAAAATAACCAATGAAAAACTTGGTCCATTGGTAAATTCTTCATCATGACATGGCGGGAAATTATATTCTTCCCAATCAAAGATATCTCGAAGGAATTCCCCAAAATAGGTGAGATTGATCTTCTACACTGTCACATGCATATACTCCGACAATGTCTTCAGATATATCTTCAATGATACAAATGACCCAATATCCTGAAATTGAGTTAGTTTGACTGGCCGAAGCAAATCACATGACAATGCAAGTATCTCAAAATTCTTTCAATAGAACCAAGTTTCCTTCCAGGAAACACTGATGGGATAGAAGCAATAATATTAGAAATCAATCCTTTTAGAAAATGAAGCATATCCCCTACAAATCTCAGTTTGTCTTAGTCATATGATTTAATTTGTTTCGCCTTGTCATGGAAATATCATGTCAAATGTCCTAGCAGGACTTAGTCATGGAGCCATCGCGACGAGGTTAGCCTGAAGGGGTTAAACCGGACAAGGGACACGAGAGTTTATACTAGTTCGGCCCCTTCGATGAAGGTAAAAGCCAACGTCTAGTTGTGATGGGATTATTGGGGTTTCGATGACCAGGGAGCAAATACACTTGCCTGGGTCTCGAGTTGTTGTCTGTTGTCCCTGGACCGCCACCGGGTCGTCCCTTTATATACACAGGTTGACGCCTGGCCGGTTTACAGAGTCCCGAGGCCGACTCATACAAGTGTCCGGCTCGGTCGCTCCCTTTCCCTAACTTACAATACAAGTATACAACTATGGCGGTTTACCACTATAGGCCCTAATCCGCCTCCGGGCTCTGGGCCTCTAAACTTTATCAGGAAAGTTCCATCTTCTTGTATTCATGGGCTTCAGTATAGCTGAGCATGAACCGGCCCCTCCTGGGCGGCTTGCACTCAGTGGTTATATTCATGTCAGTCTTCAACACTTAGGAAAATTCCATGAACATCTTGTAATGATTCTCCGTAAACTGCTATGTTGTCTTCTCCCCGTAAACCTTGGTGAACCGCCGTGACGTCATCTTCTATCACTGCACTAAATCGTCATGATGTCATCTCTGCATAAAAAGACACCCTTCATTAATTTCTCCCGAAGATCGAGGTGACAGTTGCGTCCTCTTTTGCCGCTTCAGGCCCCTCGATTTTCGCGCTTGTCGTTTTATCATCTTGCCTTTATAAATAGGGCCGGGGGTCTTCCCATTTTCCCCCCTTGCCTCTCGTCTTCCTCCTCGCGACCCAAAGAACTCGAGCGCCGCTGCCGCTGCCGTCGATCCTGGAACCTGCACCAACTAGGCCGCTGCATCACCCTGTTCGTACCAGAGCTCCTACAATACTCCTCCGCTGCTGCGCGGCCCTGGTAAGTCCTCCTTCCCGTAACCCTAGATCTCCAATAGGGCTTTGAGTTTATCCGTGTTCATCAGTGCTTCTCCGCCTTTCCCTTAGCTTCTATACTGAATCTAGACATGCCTGCTAGTTTCTTTTGCGGCTAGATCCATAATTTTAGTCTGCCACACAACAGCGTCTAGCTGTTCCTGGATAAACTTCATCTGGCTCAGAAAAATTTTCTTTATTAAACCACGATAGATCCAGAATTATACTGTCATATTGTGAAACCTGTTTTTCTAAACACTTAGTAGATTTCAGCTCTGCCTCTTCTGTTTAAGGGCGGTTTAACGTTTAGTAGTTAGTAATCCACCGGATACCATTAGCCCTCACTTAAACCGCCATTCTGACTTGAATAGCGATATCCGGTTCAACTTTCAAATTTGTCTTGATTAAATTTCCCGGTTTAACACTGGTTTAGAGCACCTCGACCTTGAATCTTAAACCGGCCTTCGCATTTCTTTTACAGTTTATCCTTCAAAATGACTAAGCAATTCTCAGCTTGCAACTGGGCTCCTTCCCGGATCACAGAGACTCAAATCAATGGATACGTTGTAACTGGTGCTTTAGCCGCAAAGAATGTCCTTCATTGGCGAGTCCCTGGCCCTGAGTGCCCTCCTGAGCCTCAAGATGGAAAAGTGATTGTGTTTATGCAGCACTTAGACCAGGGATTCAGTCCCCCCAGATCAAAATTCTTCTGGGATGTCCTTGCTAGCTTTCAGCTCCATCCTAAGGATATTAGTCCAAATTCTGTATCCAATATATGCAACTTCCAAGTGTTCTGTGAAGTTTACCTTCAAGAGGAACCAACTGTTGAACTTTGTAGGGATTTCTTCCACTTAAACCGCCGAACTGAGTTCTATGATGGCCCCAATACTGAACTTGGTGGTGTGTCGATTCAGAAGAGGAAATAAGTTGATTTTCCTCATGCCAAACATCACAGCCATCTGAAAGACTGGAATCTAACCTGGTTCTATTGTCAGAACACTGCCCCTACTAGAGAAAATCCTTTGCCGGGTTACCGCGCTCACCGGCTTAGCAACGGCTACACGTTACCTGAACGACTAACTGCCAGAGAACGCCAAGCTTATGCACCTCAACTCGCCAAGCTCCGGGATCTCCTGGCCAATGGTTTGACTGGTGTTGACCTCGTTCGCTGCTGGGTTGCGTGGCATGTCCTTCCTTTAAGCCGCCGCTCCGGATTGATGCACGAGTGTACCGGCAATGCCAAGGATCCTCAACGGTTTAATGAGATAGAAATGACTGATGATGAAGTCACTGAATCTGTGAAAAAGATGCTAGACGAACCGATAGCTGCATGCAGCCAAACCGGGTTGGCCCCTTTTTACACCTCCAACAAAACGCCAACGGTAAAAACTTTAACCTTGTGCTTTTTTAATCCGTCTCCGCTTTAACATTGTTCTAATAATCCTTTGTTTAATTTTACAGGCCAATAGCTCCTCCTGGAAAAGGAAAGCTCAAGATAAAACGGCCAGGGCTCCTCGTGCCAAAAGCAAAGTCATAAAGAGACCAGCCAAAAATAAAACCGGCGAGTCTGCTGATCCACCCGAAGATATTGAAGACTCAGACCAAGAGGTAAAACTTGACTCCCTTTGCTTATTTTTCGTACACGTTATTGACAATGATTATTACCAGGATGATGCGGAAGCTAGTCGCGCTGATCATGTTGAGGTAATCTCCCTTTCCTTCGGTTCAGATCATGTGCTGGTTCAAAAATTTCACCGTGCAGTTCGGAAAGTAAAATACTCTCACCCTCTTGCTTACTTGGATCCAAAATTTTCTTTGAAGACACAGCAAGTTGAAGGCACTACAAGAAATATGTCAACTAGTGACCTTCTGTCAGTGACCCTGGAAGAATTGGTCATAGTTCTATGACCATTTCAGACCAATTGGTCAAAAGCTGTTCGGGGGGCTCCAAACCCTAAACCATTGCGACCATTTTGGTCAGAAAGGTCGTAATTTCCTTACACGAAATGGTCACAAAGCAAACAGTGCTAGTCTGCTGCCTTATTTCTAGTTGTTAACGACCAATATAGATGGTCATAGCCTTGTAGATTGTGGTGGGTTGTGATGACTAGGCGCCATCTCATCAGTTTTGCCTATGTGTCATGTCCATGTGGCAGTTTTTCCCCTAGGTTGTGAAGCAACATATATTTCTGTTATTCCAAAAATTCCCAAAAATTTCTCACAAATGTTTTGGATCATATCTTCATCAAGTATGTCAAAAACATTCCTTGCCTAGTTCAAAAATAATTCGAAAATATTCATTTTCCTATTCTGTTCAAAGCAGCACTTTGTGAAGGAAGTACCACTTTGGCATGTCCAAATGGTATCCATTTTCTACAGTGCTTTCCTATGCCCAAATAACCATCCTCCACCAAATGCTAGCTCAATCCATTCAATACTTTGAGCCCAGCTTCAACATTCGTATTTATGTCCAGTGTGGTACTTTGTAAAGCAAGTACCACCTAGGCTCCTCCTTTTGAGGTGAAAATTTGTGAAGACGGTCTTCTTAGTAACTGATCATCCTCAACCAAAACTCACGCCCATTAGCCATGTGCATTTCCCGTACCGCAAATCAAACACTTGGCTGCTTATTCATGTTTGAGAATCGGTCGGTCTCCTCGTGAGAATCTTATGTTGTGATTTTCTTCCTAGCACCTACCTGGGGAGTGCCCAACCCACTAGACATGCCTAGGCCGCCCAGAACACATGGCAACGCCACAGTCACGCGGTGACCACGCGGCGGGCATGGGAGCTTACGCGCTCTAGAGTTGGGGCCCTCGACCATCGTCCAAACCTCGATGTCTCGCCATCAAACCATGTATTTCTGGTCAAATAGATACTTATTTACCTAGAAATGATTTTTGGAAAAAATAAAGAGCAAACTATGAGGCAGCTGCAGTTCAAATTTGACCCGCTTCCAGTAGATCAAAACTTTTGACACCCAACCATTTTATCAATTGTGCATTAAATATGTCCTAGTATTTTATAAAATTGATTAGGTCCAATTTTGCAACAAATATATGGTAGGTCCTTCACAAAATAAACTCATTTCAGGCACTCAGAAAATGGAAAATGGTTTTTTCGTCCAAAGAAAATGAAAACTTCCTTAGGAAACATTGTTTGCCATTCCAATATGCACCCTTGTGCACAATATGAGATCATTTGAACAAACTATGCCATGAATGTGGCCATAAGATTGATCATTTGGCTTGAAAGCCATGAATCTTCACACTTGATAGCTCATTTCTGAGAACACTTTTTTAAAATAATTACTGTATTACAAGTTTATTATTTTTCCTGGAAACTTGGTCACATATAATGATACAATGCGAAGGTTTTCCAATTTTTTGATTTTTTTTGATTTTTTTATGGCCGTTTCAAAATGCGGTCAAAACCGCGGGAATGACCGTTCCTAGCTAGTGGTTGAATCTTGGAATTTTTTTGGTGTTTATATGATTAAATATATACTTATGTACCTAGAAATGATTTTTGGAAAAAAATAAATAGTAAACTATGAGGCAGCTACACTTCAAATTTGACCCGTTTCCAACTACATCGGCGGAAATTTGTCTTTTTCACCAGTCATGGATCAAAACTTTTTTCACCCAACCATTTGGTCAATTGTGCATTATATATGGCCTAGTATTTTATAAAAATGATTTGGTCCATTTTTGCAACAATTATTTGGTAGGTCCTTCACAAAAAAACCTCCTTTTGGGCACTCGAAAAATGAAAAATGAATTTTCCGTGCAAAGAATATAAAAACTTCCTTAGGCAACATTGTTTGCCATTCCAATATGCACCCTCGTGCACAATATGAGATCATTTGAACAAACTATGCCATGAATGTGGCCATAAGATTGATCATTTGGCTTGAAAGCCATGAATCTTCACGCATGATAGCTCATTTCTGAGAACACTTTTTTAAAATAATTACCGTATTACAAGTTTATTATTTTTCCTGGGAACTTGGCCACATATAATGACACAATGCGAAGGTTTCCCAATTTTTTTGATTTTTTTTGAATTTGTTATGCCCGTTTAAAAATGCGGTCAAAATGGCGGGAATGACCGTTCCTAGCTAGTGGTTGAATCTTGGAATTTTTTTGGTGTTTCTCTGATTAAATAGATACTTATGTACCTAGAAATGATTTTTGGAAAAAATAAATAGCAAACGAGGCAGCTGTTGTTCAAATTTGACCCGCTTCCAGCTGAATTGGCGGAAATTTGTCTTTTTCACCAGAGGTGGATCTAAACTTTTTACACCCAACCATTTGGTCAATTGTGCATTAAATATGGCATAGTATTTTAGAAAAATGATTTGGTCCAATTTTGCAACAAATATATTATAGGTCCTTCACAAAAAAACTCAGTTTGGACACTCGAAAAATGATTAAAAATAGCTAGAAAGATCAAAAATGCATACAAATTGGTGCTTATCCATAAAATGTGGTCTAGCTTGAGTGAAAATTTGTATAATGCCCTTTTGCAAAATATTTTTGATAGTTGCTTCACAAAATAGCTCTATCTTTAGCACTTCGAAATTATTTTAAATCACAGATTTCTCGGACCAATTAGAACACTTCTCAGGGATCACCCAACTCTATGTGATCTGAACCGTCCATACCAAACGAATCCAACGTCTCTCACTCACCTCTCAGTGGGCCAACCCAAACCCTAACTCCACTCCTCTCCCCTCCCGCCCCTGATTCAGATCCTCTCTCTCTCCCCGATCCAGATCGACGCCGCCTCCCTCCCTCTCTCTCTCCCTGATCCAAATCGACGTCGCCTCCCTCTCTCTCTCTCGCTTCCCGTCGCCGTCGGCGGCGCCCTCCTTCCCTCGCCCTCTCCTCCTCCCCTCCTCACGGCGCCTCCACCACACCATGAATCCCGGCGACCCACCCCGTCTCTGTGCCCTCCTCGGCAACCACCTCTGTCGCGCCGTCTCATCCACCCCATCTCCCCGTCCCATCCAGGTCACCGCTGGCTCCGTCTCTGTCTCCTTTCGTGGGAGGTGACCCGCACCCGGCCCCACGCCGGGGGAGGGGCGGCGGCGGCCTCGTGTAGATCCCATCGGGATCCCGTCAGGATCACGATGCGGACGCATGCCCAGACGCCATGACCCGTCTCCCTCCTCTCCTCTAATCAGGAAGGAGAGGCCAGGCACCAGCCATGAACTCGCTCTGCCCGGGATGCCGCTCTCCATCAAGGTCACCCCCACCCCCTGTTCGATCTGCTCTTCCTCCTTTCCGTTCCCTTCCCTAACGCGCGCCATTTTCTTCCTCACATTGGGTTGCAGGAAATTCGATCAGGTCCGGGAGCTGGCGGACATGATAACACGCGAACCCGTCATGCAGCGCGCCTTCCTCCCTAAGGAGCAGCCTGTTCGGTCGTCGGTGGGTACGCGCAGTGGCCCGAAGGGGCGCATGCTCACTCCAAGCGCAAGGGGGACGCGCCGGATCTCGCGGGGCAAGTGCGCCAGCGACCTGAGGTATACTTCCTTCGCTTCCTAATCTGGATCCGGCCACTAGTACTTCAGTTTCGTAGAGTTCACTGAGTAGATCCACTGCTGAGCGCATCTCAAGCATGAGCTGTTGGTGATACGTTGTAGGTTTAGTTGTTTCCTCCTTCCGTTCTTGAGCGTGAGCTGCAATCTGGGATACAATACTCATCTAGCTGCACCATCACCATGAGCTTTCACCCATTTTCCATCTTTCGGTAGTTCATGGTCAGACTTATTCAGTATTCACCGCCTGCTATTTGTTACTACTGCCATCTTTGCTGCTGCAGAGCAGAGTTATCGATGCCACGTTTCTTTTTACTCGTTTGCATCACCATTCGATACTGCCTTCTGCGATCGTTGTAAAATGTAGTACATAATACTTATCTTAACTGATCCTGTTTATCCTCCCTTGCAATTTGCACACTGTACGTGACAGTCGTTTGTTTCTCTGGTTACATTCTGTATTTGCTTTTCTGTAACTTCAATTAATATAATAGTTACTAATCGGACTAGTGTTCTTTATGATAACTTGTTGTGTATCATGCGTCGTCTGTTAGATGAGATCTCCGTGGTTGCATGCAGTCCCTGTTCTGTTCTTATGCGCACGATCTGATATGATTTGTTCTGAATAATCAGATGTGGCTGTTGCCGAATCCATCATGAAGTGCCCTTTCTATGGGATTAATTACAGATTTATTATTGGTTCATATCTGCATGTGTGTTCTGTGTTGTTTGGCATGCTGTAGTCCCCTGTTTATGAGATTGTTCTATGTCAGATTCTCAAATTACATCCTTAGGAATGGATGGCTTGTCAATTAAGTTAGGATGGCTTGTCAATTTAAGTTAGGATGCCACATTATGATTGAAAATATGCTGTAGATCTGGTCTTATTTAAATTAGATGTAGCAGCTCTGTCGATTCTGTGTTGCAGTCCCGTTTTTCTCTTATCTATCATAGAATTTTATTATTAGTTTATTGGCATGGCTGCTCTCTGCTTATACTATTCGAAATGCTGTTATTTTTTGTTGTTGTTTGTTCTGCATGGTTCAGCAGTAGATCCTTCAGAATGGAGGGCTAGAATTAAGTTGGGTGGTTGAAATTATGCTGCATATGAAAATTAGTTCTACTATGGTATACTAGATTCTCAAGTTTTACATCCATCAGAAAGACTACTTGAAACTATTTCAGCTGCTGCTACTGTCAAACTACTTTTGTTGTTGTTTTCGTTGTCATATGACTCTAATCTATGTTGTTGTTGGTGTCAAACTGATGCTATGAACCCAACAGCTCAGATGACTCTATTGTTGTTCTTCACCTGCTATTGCTGCTGTTGTGGGAGGAGCACGCCTAGGAGAAGAAGGAGCACTCCCAGGAGAAGCTCTGCCTCTACAGCCTCTACAAGAAGGCCACCGTTGTCCCCGTCAACACCGGTATACATACACATCTGTCCATCTTCTTATTACTAGCATCAGTAACAGGTTTGATTTACTTTTGAAGTGCTTTCAAGTTTGGTTTGTGGTGCTGTATAAGCAGAGGGATGACTGCATAATTGGTTTGTGATCGTATGTGTTTTGTTGTGTTGGCTGTGAAAATGTCCATCTTAATCCATTTGTAACTAGAAACAAATTACCTTGGTCTTAGAATATGCATGTGTGCATTGTCCTTGGTGCCTCTCATTTATTTAGAAGTCAACATGTGTATGTGCACCTAAATGATGGGAATGCAGTGGTAAGTCAATTCAGCTGTGAATCTGTGATAAGATTAGAATATGTTTGGATGGTAGATATTATATAAAGTGAATGTAGAATGATAGCAAATTACTGATATACCATGCAGTGGTAAGTCAAATGGCAGGAATTTTTTATTGTGAAGCTCCATCAACTTTTTTGGTCGATTGGCTGTAGCCTTTTTGTTGCTGATGTTTAGTTCCTTGCTTTATTCTGGACACTATTAAGTTGAAATAAAATTGTATGAGAAAATGATCACTAAACTATGGTGGCTTAACCTGATAATAACTTATTTTACGTTAATAGCCTACAATGTTGTCTTGGAGCTTATTGTCCAAAATAATACCTCTACTTTTTGTGTCCTTCATGAATGCGTATCCTTCAGGACAACTCAAGCCCCTCCTCCTCTCCTGTACATGAATGTGAGATGCTGCGCATGCAAGATCTCAGCCAAATGGCATATTGTAATCTTTTTATTGCTGGTTTTTATGTACGATGTCATGAAGTTGTACGTTTGAAATGTTGCGTTGATAGAAAAATTGTATTCCTATGTACATGCTGCTTTGACAGGAAAATTATGAAAATTTCTCAACAATATATATGGGCAAAATTGTATTCCTGTGTACTGCACCTGAAAAGGCTACAGCCAACTGATGATGTTGCTGTGGAATTGTTTATTTTATTTTAAATAGCGAAAATAATAATTCTGCCAAAAAGTTATAAGAAACAAAATGAAAATGCCAGCATAAAACAAAATTAAAAGGCCAAAAATGGAATTTACAAGAAAAAGTAAAGGGCCCAAAAAAGAAAAGGCCTGCAAAAATTGGGCTTGGCCCATTTAGTTGACCATAAAAAAACATAAATTTGTTGGAATTAGTGGGCTCGGCCCATATAAAAGACAGAATTGGACCGGGCTGAATCTTGTGCCACATCAGCTTGCCACGCTGGATGCCTACGTGGCCTGGGGAGGTTGCTAGTGACCAAAACACCACAATGGACGTATTTTGGTCATAAACGTCTACGACCATTTAAGAAGAAAGGTCGGTATAGTCAGTTTACGACCGCTAGCTTTTGACCCTCTGTTTTTGGTCACAAAAAGGTCGCAAATGAAAAACCATCACCTTTCAGTGACCAATAGTGGTGGTCACAAGTTGACATATTTCTTGTAGTGAGGTCGTCGCACAACCCGGCATAGTGGTCAATAGGTCACTTCCTCCGGTTTACCAGACACTCCACCCCGGAAGCGTCGTCCAGAGGCTTCTTCCTCTTTTAATAAGCCTTGTCCCTTGGCGGGTTGCTTTCGGAACCCACTTAATCCGTCTGACTCGAATTATCAGGTGTCCTCCAATTCCTCATCTGGCGGTTCATCAACCACTTAGTTGCCTCCCCTTAAAACCGTCCCTGGGTAAGTATACTCCCCTTCAAATTTTCCTTCATGTATCGGTTTATCGTGCTAATCTTTGTTTGATACTGCAGTGCTAAAGCCCGATTTAGCAAGAAAGCCAAAACCAATGCCCCTACTGATGAAGTTGAACCAGAGAAGACCCCAGAAGATGTTGGTAGAGACACTGAGGTTGTCATGGATGATTCTACCCCACAAAATCCAGCCACTGATGCTAATCCGCCAGAAGCTGATCCAGCTATGCATATTGATCCATCAAGCCCGCATGCTACACCTCCGAGAACAGTTGCTGATCCGCCGAGCCCAGCTGCCAATCCACCGAGCCCAGCTGCTAATCCCCTGAGCCCAGCCAGGGATATTGTCAATCCGCCGAGTCCATCAAAAGGTGGCGATGATGATGTTATTATCACTGTTACTGCTCATACCGTTCCAGGCAATCCGGTCGCCCTATCGAAGCATACTGCCAAGGAGGAATTTGCTGCTATGGGCAAGGGGAAAGGGAAAACAGATTTATCGAGTTATGTCAACCTTTCTGCCGAAGAGCTTCATTCCGGCTTCCTACACCGTCTTTACACAAGCCGATATTACGAGGCCGGTTTGGTGAACATGATGAAGGAGCGCTATGAGGTAACCTTCCAAACACTTCAATCTTGCTTGTTCTGTATATCTCCATTGTAGCCCCCAAGGGCCGGTTTGTCTCTTGAAGACAAACCGGGACTTGAATAAAGAATGTTTCAACTGAGTAGCCCCCTAGGGCCGATTTAACTTTATCTAGGTGAACCGGGACTTCATGATCCAATAATTGCCAACTCCTTTGCCTTTGTACTTTTTGATCAAATATGTGTTAGCCCCCAAGTGCCAAGATTCATACTTGTATTGAGCCTTGGGACTTCCAAATAAGCAGTAGGAAAAAAGCATTCCGCATTAGCCCCCAAGTGCCAAGTGTATAACTAGTTATATGCTTGGGACTTTGCAAAAGAATATCCTCATCATCTAATGCTTTGCAGGCCAATATAAACAACAAAGACTCCAAGATTGCCGATCTGCAAGAAAATATCAAGTCCCAGCAATCAGAGACTTCCAAGGCCAAGGATGATCTTCAAACCGCTTCGACAGCCATGGAACAACTGAAGGAAGGGTTCAAGAATGAACGTGCTAGCTGGGAAATGAAAAAGACTGCACTGTTGCAGCGGGCTGAAGATGCTGAGTCAGCCCTTAAACCGGTGGCGGAAGAGCAAACTGGGTTGAAGCGCCAAGTAAATGCCATGATCTCTGCAAGGTAAGTAACCTTGTCAAGTTTTCCTGAATACCCATCTTTGAAATTGCCGGTTTAACATCAAAATCTTAAACCGTTATAGGTGGACGTGTTGCTCATCTGGGCTCTGACATGTGGATGAAGCTGAAGGCAGCATATACATTGATAGAGCAATTGTATACCGGTTCCCAACGGGTTATCTGCGCAGTCTCATACAAAAAACCGGCACCAACATTGATCAAGGACACTCTAGCAAGGTTATCAATGAAACCAACGCAAATAGAAGAGATGAAGCGATCTGCTGCCAGGGCTGGCGCCTTGTTGGCACTGACTCGAGCCAAAGTATGGATATCTGATCTCGATCCAATTAATATCGCCAAAGGCTTTCCGGATGAACAAGCAAACGGGTCAGCATTTGTTAACAAAGCCCTCAAAGCCCTGACAAAGGAGATGCGGCCGCTGTCAAGCCAACTGGCTGAAGAGGCAAACTTGACTGTTCATCGGTCCTTTTATGATGAAAAGAACCAACGTGTTGACACTACTGTGACAGAAACACAGAACCTTATCCCGCCAATCCGTAAGCACACTTACGCCCCTGATGTTGAACCGTCCAATCCTATAAGTGAAGAGGCTGTCTTTCAGGCTTTAACCCGGATTGACTGGACCAGCGTTGACTTCCATCCACTGGGTGGGGAGGAGGAGGGTGAACCGATGCCAGATGATCCATCAACTTCACGTCAACCTGGTGATGAGTCTTGATCCGGGAATCGGGTTGATGTTTCACAAACTATGTTCTATCTAAAGAACAATCCCTTATTTTGGGCTTTAAAGCGCCTTGTAATAGGCTAGTTGAAATACTTTGATAAGCTGGCATCGTGCACTGAGATATGACTTTGTTTGATCCGCCATGATAATTGCAGTGTTGGGTTATATATCTTCATAATATTATGCTATCCTTATATCTGCATAACAAAAGATCTGTCCGGGCGGTTTACCACCGGATGGGTCATAATGCCCAATACACAACCTGGTAGGTAACCAAGGTTGTAAAAATAGCAAAAAATAAATAATACGTGTGATATGAAATTATGCTGTCGGTTTACCAACTTATTTGTAGTAAGGGTGAATACCCAACTTCCACCATGCAATGCTGGTATGTAAGAAGTAAACCCGGGTTGTGATGAACACCGGATGATCATACTAGCGACAGGTAGTCAAAGCCAGACCGGATTGAAAGATGCCAGTTCACCATTGATTATATGCTTTAACAGATGATAACTGTATGCCACACTGGGTTAAGAAACACCAGGTTGAGATGAAGACATATAGCCTGGCTGGATCAAGAGATGCCGGTTTACCTTAAAAGGTGACCAAATAAGTATAAAATTTGCAAAGACAAAAAACAAAAAAAACTTGTAGTTGAGGCTTTTTGAGGGCTGCCAGGCCCAAATTCGAGGCTTTTCGTGGGCTGCCAGGCCGCTGAGTTAAACCATTTGACAAAGCCTTTTAAGATGGGACTCCAACTAACCAATCATCATTTTAACTTTGACAAGTTCAGGGTCTCAATGAGAGTAACTTGTCAAAAGTTTGGCGGGTCGTGCCAGGATTACCTGGATAGGAGTGGCTTACTTGATGCAGGCATGTTAACCCGGGGTTTTAGGTGAATACACCAGGCTTCCAGGCCGTGGGTCGATACCCGATTACAGGGGTCCTTTCAAACTCTTTGGTACTTTACACAAAGAGCCCTCAAGTAACTTTGTGAGTTGTGCTCAATGGGTACCTATGTTTGAGTCATGCTTTTAGCAACAGAACTCTCTTTGGCCCCTTGGGTGTGAAGCTCCCAAGCTGTATGATGGCATGATAGCCGGTTTAATGGACAAAACGGGTCATCGCTTTGAAAGCAGAAGCCCCCTTGTAACCAAGAAATATTGGAAGAATGGCAGAGGCCCTGCTTGTAGCAAGGATGCCGGTTTATTATATTGAGCATAATATATACATTGTCATAATATGTACATAGTGAGAGCCTATGGCTCAGGCGTAGTAAGGCCGAAGGAGAGCTATGTTCCACGGCCGCTGGGTCTCCTCCTCAGAATTGCGTGAGTCTTCTCGAACGTCAATGAGGTAGTATGATTCGTTGTGCAGATTCTTGCTGACCATGAAGGGCCCTTCCCAAGGTGGGGATAACTTGTGCATGTCGGTCTGATCCTGGATGAGCCGGAGCACTAAATCGCCATCTTGAAAGGTTCTTGTTTTAACCCAACGGCTGTGATAACGCTGCAGGTCTTGCTGGTAAACCGCCGAACGAGCCAAAGCCATATCCCGCTTCTCATCTAAGAGGTCCAGTGCTTCTTGACGTGCTTGCTCATTCTCCGCTTCAACATAATTGGCAACGTGAGGCGAGTCATGACGAATATCACTGGGGAGTACTGCCTCTGCTCCGTAAACCATGAAGAAAGGCATATAACCTGTGGACCGGTTTGGGGTGGTGTTTATGCTCCATAACACAGATGGTAGTTCTTCCACCCAGCAACCTGGTGTCCGCTTCAAAGAGACCATAAGCCGGGGCTTGATACCCTTTAGAATTTCCTGATTGGCTCGCTCAGCTTGACCATTGGATTGGGGATGAGCCACAGACGCTACATCAAGCCAGATGTGCTCTCGTTGACAAAAAATCCTCCATCTCACCTTTAGAGAGGTTCGTGCCATTATCTGTGTTAATGCTGTGGGGAAAACCAAAATGGAAGATCACCTTTTTGATGAACTGAACCGTCGTGGCTGCGTCACACCTGCTTACTGGCTCCGCTTCAACCCATTTAGTGAACTTGTCAACTGCCACCAACGGGTGGGTCTTCTTATCTTTTGATCGCTTGAAAGGCCCTACCATGTCAAGCCCCCAAGTTGCAAATGGCCAGGTGATAGGAATCATCCATAGTTCCTGAGCTGGAACATGAGCTCGTCTTGAGAATTTTTTATAGCCGTCGCACCGTCTGACCAAGTCCTCAGCATCAGCATGAGCCGTCAACCAATAGAAGTCGTGACGAAAAGCTTTAGCAACCAAGGATTTTGAACCGGCATGATGACCACAGTCTCCTTCATGGATCTCACGTAAAATCTCATGGCCTTCTTCAGGAGAAACACAGCGCTGGAACGCACTAGAAACACTGCAGTGGTGTAACTCGCCGCTGTGAACAACCATGGACTTGGACCGCCGGATTATCTGTCTGGCCAAAATTTCATCATCTGGTAACTCGCACTGGTTCATATATGTCAAGTATGGAACCGTCCAATCCGGAATGATATGTAAAGCGGCCACCAACTGTGCCCCCGGATCAGGAATAGCGACGTCCTCCTCTGTAGGTAGTTGAACCGACAGGTTATGCAAGACGTCCAAAAAGGTATTGGGTGGCACCGGTTTACGCTGAGATACCAACCGGCTTAAAGCATCAGCTGCTTCGTTTTTGGATGGATCAATGTGCTCCACTTGATAACCCTTAAAGTGACCAGCCACAATATCCACCTCTCGTCGGTAAGCCGCCATGAGTGGATCCTTGGAATCCCAAGTACCTGAAACTTCCTGGGCTACCAAGTCTGAGTCTCCAAAGCACCGTACACGGCTTTTGTTCATATCCTTAGCCACTCGAAGACCATGGAGTAAAGCTTCATACTCAGCTGCATTGTTAGTACAAGGGAACATTAAGCAAAGAACATAATGAATTTTATCACCTCGGGGGGAAGTAAGGACAACTCCAGCCCCCGAGCCCTCCAATTGCCTGGACCCGTCAAAGTGAATAGTCCAGTATGTACTGTCTGGTTTTTCTTCTGGTGCATGCAACTCGGTCTAGTCATTGATGAAATCCACAAGAGCCTGGGACTTGATGGTTGTGTGAGGCATGTACTTCAAATCGTGTGGCCCAAACTCAATAGCCCACTTAGCAACCCGGCCAGTTGCTCCCTGTTCTGAATTATATCCCCCAAAGGAGCAGAACTGACCATTGTGATGGGATGACCTTGAAAGTACTGTTTAAGCTTCCAACTTGCCATAAACACCCCATACACCAGCTTCTGCCAATGCGGATATCTTTGCTTTAACTCAATGAGCACTTGATACAGTAAACTGGCCTTTGAACCGGATATTCCTTCCCAGCCTCCTTGCGCTCCACCACAATGGCGACACTGACAGCCCGGGCATTAGCAACTACATATAACAGCAGTGGCTCCTTATCAACCGGAGCAGCAAGAACTAGCAGTTCAACCAATTGCCGCTTTAAGTCCTCAAACGCCGCATTAGCCGCATCACTCCAGACAAATTTGTCTGTTTTCTTCAACATCTGATACAGAGGAATTGCCTTCTCTCCCAAACGGCTGATAAACCGGCTCAAAGCCGCAATACGACCCGCCAGTCGCTGAACATCATTGATACACGCCGGTTTAGCCAAAGATATAATCGCCTTGATCTTTTCCAGATTAGCCTCAATGCCTCTGTTAGACACCGGAAAGCCTAAGAGCTTGCCTGCTGGAACACCAAAAACACACTTGTCTGGATTGAGCATCATTTTATAAACCCGAAGATTGTTAAAGGTCTCCTTGATGTCCTCTATCAATATCTCCTTCTTCCTGGACTTTACCACAATGTCATCTACATAAGCATGAGCATTGCGCCCAATCTGAGTATGAAGACAATTCTGCACACAATGCTGATAAGTCGCCTGGGCACTCTTGAGCCCAAAGGGCATAGATACATAACATAAGGCTCCAAAGGGAGTAATGAAAGCTAGTTTCTCCTGGTCCTTAACTACCATCTTGATCTGATGATAACTAGAATAAGCATCCAAAATACTCAAACGCTCACAACCCGCCATAGCATCAATGATTTGATCAATACGAGGGAGGGCAAAGACATCAGCTGGGCAAGCGTTGTTCAAATCTGTGTAATCCACACACATACGCCACGTGCCGTTTTTCTTAAGTACTAGCACCGGATTAGCCAACCACTCTGAGTGAAATACTTCAATGATAAAACCAGCAGCCAACAACCGGGCTACCTCTTCTCCAATGGCCTTGCGTCGTTCCTCGTTGAAGCGGCAAAGGAATTGTTTGACCGGTTTAAACTTGGGATCAATATTGAGAGTGTGCTCAGAAGGCTTCCATGCAAAAATGTCCCGGTTCTCATGAATAAACTCAATGAGCGCGCTTTCCTATTTCGGATCAAGATTTGTGCTGATACTAAACTGCTTGGATGAATCGCCAGGAACGAAATCAACAAGTTTACTTTCATCAGCCGGTTTGAACTTCACGGTCGGATCATGTTCTCTAGAGAGCTTCTTCAAGGAAGTCATGTCTGCTGGATCAACATTGTCCTTATAGAACTTTAACTCTTTCGTTGCACAAACCGATTCATCATATGTGCATCACCTTCCTCACACCCCAGAGCAATATTACGACTTCCATGAACCATAATGGTCCCTTTGTGACCCAACATCTTGAGCTATAGATAAACATAACACGGCCTGGCCATGAATTTAGCATAAACCGGCCGTCCGAATAAAGCATTGTACGAACTTCTGATTTTGACCACTTCAAAGGTCAGCGTCTCGGACCTTGAATCATGATCATCTCCAAAAACCACTTCCAGAGCTATCTTACCAACTGGGTAAGCCGATTTACCAGGCACCACTCCGTGAAAAACGGTGTTTGACGGTCTAAGATTCTTATCTGTCAACCCCATACGCTGGAAGGTTTCATAGTACAAGATATTGATACAACTTCCTCCGTCCATGAGTACCTTGGTAAACTTATAACCTCCCACCTAAGGTGCAACCACCAGAGCTAGGTGACCCGGATTGTCAACCCGAGGCGGGTGATCCTCCCTGCTCCAGACAATAGGATGCTCACACCAATGTAGATAACGGGGCACCGCCGGTTCAACAGAGTTCACTGCCCTTTTATGGAGCTTCTGATCGCGCTTGCACAAGCTAGTAGTAAAGACATGATACTGTCCACCGTTTAACTGCTTTGGGTTTCTCTGATAACCCGACTGCTGTTGATTCCCCTGATTACCCTGTTGATGGTTACCACCTTGATTGTTCTGATTGCCCTGATTATTCTGAAACCCTGAGCTTGAACCGCCACCACCGTAACCCAGCCCATGGAATCCTGGACCGGAACCACCAGGTGGACCCTGATCATACCGGAAAAGATCACAGTTTTTGAATTCCCTCACGATGTGGTAATCCTTCCAAAGGTGTGTGGCCAGAGCCTCCTTTGTCCCGTGCTTTGGGCAGGGCTAGTTTAACAGGCATTCTAGATTCATTCCTCCACCGCGCTGGGGCGGTTTACCCCTACGATGCTGCATACTACCCTGCACATTGGTGTTACCCACAAAATCGGAATTGTCTGCTTTACGCTTACCATTGTTTCCATGGCCCGCCTGATTATGCTTCCCCTTTGAACCAGCATTCTTCTTTCCTTTCTCCTGTTTCTCTTCATCAGAATCAGGGTCCTTGGTATTATCATAATCAGCATATTTAACCAGAGCCTCCATGAGTGTTCCCATATCATTGCAGTGACGCTTGAGCCATCCCAACTTCATTTTAAGTGACTTAAACCGGCAATTTCCCTCCAATGTCACAATTGCTGTGTTCGGATTGATGCGTCCTGATGAGTGCAAAATTTCTGAAACCCAGTGCACCCAATGGGTTGTTGATTCATTCTCTCCTTGCACACAAGCTGCCAGATCTACAATGGACATAGGCTGCTTGCATGTGTCTTTGAAGTTTGCTATGAACTTGGCCTTCAACTCATCCCATGAATTGATCGAGTTAGCAGGCATGCTCTTCAACTAGGTGCGAGTCGTTCCTTCTAGCATCATGGTGAAGTACTTTGCACACGCCGCTTCATCTAAGTCTAGTATCTCAATTGCCATCTCATAACTCTCAACCCACGCCTCGAGGGGCTGATCAGCGGTATAATTAGGCACCTAGCGTGGCCCTTTGAAATCCTTGGGCAACCGCACATTACGGAGAGCCGGGATGAGACACGGCACTCCCCAAGAGCTGAAGGCAAGCCCTTTTCCTCCCTCTACTAATGCCGTTGGTTGAACCGGGGCGGGTTGATGACGACCCGCGTGTTGTGCTGCTAATGCGGCCTCCCTTCGCGCTCTGCCATTATCCACCACATCCTGAGCATTCAAACCGCTGTTCACCGGATTAGGTCCTCGAGGGGCATCCCGACGCCGCACACTGCTTGACATGGCCGGTTCGTCTATGTGCCTGCTATAACACTTGATCGGACAAGGGGTTGAATGTATTCTGTCTCGGCTGTAAGAATATGCCTATTGTTGTACAATGGCGGTTTGAAGAAGATCCCTGGCTCGTCGAGTCTCAATCGCTGCTAAGGAATCACCCTCCATCAGAATAGCCGCCAAACGTGATGCTGCTGCAATCATGCCCGATGGTGTTGCGACATACCGTGGCAGGTTGTCCATCCGTCGAGGCAGGTCCATCGTCCGTGGCTGATCCGGCGCCGCCCCAGGTGCCTCGGTCCGGTTTACTCCTGCCAGATTGCTAGGCCCAACTCCTGGTGTGCTGAAGAGATTCAGACCCTCGTAAATTTGCGGCAGTCGAGACCAGTACTTCCTCCTCATAACTTTGTTTGATGCGTTTTGATCCAACGTAAGCCAGTAATTATGTGCTTGGATTTCATGCAATCGGGCATCTAAAGCGGCCCGTTCTTCATCCATCCTGGCCTCCTCAGCTGCCAAGTCCGCCTTGGCTGAGCTATCTAATCCTTTAGCTTCGTGACATCTGCATTATGCTGAACTTGAGTCTCCGGAGTCACCGCTGTAGTCAATAATGCCATCAAGGTGTCCAGTAAACTGGCAAGAACTTGAGCCGGCCGGCGCGCCGGGCCTCCTGACGCGGCTGCCGATCTGGAGACCATTGCTGCTGTAGATGAAGATTGCACAGTGGGCTTCCTACCGGCCATGAAGATCGCAACCCGGTTTGGCGGTTCAAGGGGACCCAGAGTACTGTCACCGTCGGAATACCCCTCAATCCGGCCATCTTGCAATTGGTATAGCGACTCAGTTTCGCCAGTGGACGACTCACCATCTGAGTAGATGGCTGTCTCACCGTCGGACAATGGTTCAGACTCCACACCATCGATGAATCCTATGAACGCATGCTTCATGGCAGGCTAAACCCAGGCAGGACTTGCACGCTGAGCCGTCTCGACGAGGTCGGTGGAGATGTCCGGCTTAGGGCTCAGTTAGCCGATCTTGCCAATGAAAACATGAATTCCGCCAAAGGGGACACGGTACCATACTTGATTGAGCCGGCCTTGGAGCTTGCCGCGACGACTCTTGGTCATCCGGCCAACCACGTACCCCCCGAGTCCTTCAAAGCTGCCCTTCAAGAACTCGAAACCATCATGCGGTAGCCCCATAGTGGGCGCCAACTGTCGTGGAAATATCACGCAGATGTCCTAGCAGGATTTAGTCGTGGAGCCATCGCGACGAGGTTAGCCTGAAGGGCTCTCGAGTTGTTGTCTGTTGTCCCTGGACAGCCGCCGGGTCGTCCCTTTATATACACAGGTTGACAACCGGCCGGTTTATAGAGTCCCGAGGCCGACTCATACAAGTGTCCGGCTCGGTCTCTCCCTTTCCCTAACTTACAATACAAGTATACAACTATGGCGGTTTACCACTATGGGCCCTAATCCGCCTCTGGGCTCTGGGTCTCTAAACTTTATCTGTAAAGCGCCATCTTCTTGTCTTCATGGGCTTCAGTATAGCTGAGCGTGAACCGGCCCCTCCTGGGCGGTTTACACTCAGTGGTTATATCCTCAACACGCCTGGCGATATTTTTCCTGCAATAAATATTAGGTTTTCTTAACCACCCACATCTTGGCAGGTGGCCGAGAAACATTTGGTTTCGTACATGCAGGATATGATTTCTTTTAAGAAACATAAGAATTGTTCCTCTGGGAAGGGTTAGCATAATCAATAGAATAATCATTATAATTCTTCCCAGAAGCATTAACATAATGGTTGGAAGAAGTATGCATATAATCTTTCTGATGAGCATTCTTATCAGAACCATACGAGGGATTTACAGTTTCATATAGTGAAGACATTCCTTTGCTACGAAAGTTATTTCCCTGCATGGTTAGAGCAGCAGTAATAGACAGACAATACACGACTTTTCAACCCAGATTCTTTTCTTGGGTGGCCCGTTCCTACAATTAGTGCCAATATATTGTGCAAATACTTCACCATTATGTTTCTTAAACAATTTGTAGTTGTAGTCAAATGACTCATCAGTAGGTGAAAGAAATGGACAATCATAACCCAAGAGCAATGAAGTATCGAGTGGTTTTCTCATGGAGATCACTCACACCATCTTAGTATATTGCTCAGGAGTCCAGTAAGTACCATTTGCATTTAGTTTTCTCTCAAAACCAAAGCCTTCCTTTCTTGGGTTCTTCTGAAGAATTGACTTCTTAAGAACATCACAAAGGGTCTGATATCCTTTGAGACTTTTGAACATTCATGTCTCAAGCAAGTTCTTCAGCCTAGCATTTTCATTAGAAATAGAAACATTTTCCTCAGACGAGGAGTTAGTTTCTCACAATGATCTCTAGATGTGCTCTAGTTATTTTAGGCAAGGTGGAATAAATTCCTATTGAGAAGCACTAATTTGCTGGGCGAGGAGAGTATCATTTTCAATCCGGAGATCATCGTGAGATGCTCTCAAAGACTTGAGCTCTTGTTTCCTTTTCAGGAAATCATAGTTAAGTCTCTCATGGTCATCTGAGAGAAAATCATGGCAACCTGATAGATCCTCAAATTTTGCCAAAAGAGTAGAATGCTTGTTTCTCAATGTTTGATTTTTCTTCATCTCCTCGACCAACAAATTTTCGGCCTTCCTAAGAGTTTTCTCAAGTTTTTGTAGAGAGTACTCTTGTTCCTTTGCAATTTTTATGAGCTTAGATTGACCATCATCACTAGAAGAGTCATCACTAGAAGAGAAATTATCACTAGCATAAGCTTTTTGTTTCTTGGGAGGTACCTTTCCTTCCGAAGCTTTAACCATGAAGCAATATGTAGGAGCATCAACATCACTGGAATTTTTGTCAAAGAAGTTCGACGCTAGTGTGGAAGCGCAAGCGATGCCGGCCATGCATGAATATGAATTCTTGTCGGATTCTTCTTCGACAACTTCTTCGGACTCGAAGACTTCTTCTTCGGAGTCCATTTCCTTCACAATATATGCCTTAGCCTTGTGAGCGCTCTTCTTTCGGTTGGAATGGGACTTGGAGGAAGTTATTGATGAAGACTTTGATGAACACTTCAAGGTGGAATTGTCTTTCTTCTTCGAGAACTTCTTTCCGTTCTCATCATCAGAACCATACCTCTTTCTCTTGAAACTCTTGCTACTGCCATGTTGAACTTGCCACTTGCTCTTATTTTTGCTTCCCACATTGGAAAATCAGAGATGAAATGTTAAGGCTTCTTGCACTTGAAGCATGTATATTCTCCAGAAGGTTTTGACCTCGACGAAGACTTTGAGTTACTGCCCGAGTTCTTTTTCAGAAATTGATTCTTTTTCAGGAAGCATTGCAAATGCTTAGTTATATGCACGAGATCTTTGCTGATTCTAAAATTTCATTGGAATCTTCATCGGCATTTTTTTGGCGTCTGAAGAAGAATCAACAACAGCTTTGACAACATGATTCTTTCTGTAGCGAGAGCCATATAGATCCCTTTTCTCTTCTTATTGTCCTTCATGTGTGTTCAGCCTCTCCATAACATCGGCATCATCGCAACTTTTGAAGTCACGACTTTCCTTGATCATCAACTCAAGGGTATTGAAAGAATTGTCCAGGGACCGAAGCAACTTCTTCACAGTCTCATGATCGGTAATATCTTTAGTACCAAGACCATGCAACTCATTTGCGATACCACTCAGACGATCAAAGGTTTCCTGATCATTTTCATTCTTGAGCCTCTTGAAATGGTTGAACTTGGCCCGAAGAATATCCATTCATCTTTCTTTCTGACTTGAAACACCTTCATTGATCTTCTCTAATCTGTCCCAGATTTCTTTCATTGTTCCAAGTCTACTGTACCGAAGCAATACATTCCTTGAGACATAGTTGTGAATGATATCCTTTGATTGTGCATCCAGGTGAATGTTTCTTTCCTCATTGGGTGTGGTAGATTTGGGAAACTGACTTGTGTAGCCATTTTCCATGATCTACCACATTTCTTTGTTGATAGCCTTTAGACAAATCATCATCTTTTGTTTCTAGAACAGATAGTCATTTCATGAAAGATAGGAAATCTTTCAGAGTGCCCATGGTGTCCTGCAAGCGACATACTGAAAACTCCAAGGCGGTTAGACCTTAATAAGTAGAGACAAGGAGTACCTTTCTCTGATACCAATTGTAGGGACCGGAGTATATCGACCAGAGGGGGGTGAATGGGAGATTCAAAATTTCTTTCGAAGTGTTGAATACTCGCAACACAACATAGCGGATAATCAACTAAAAAGTTTCAATTCTACGAAAGAAAACTATTGGCGAAGGAAAACTATTTCTGTAACAAAACATTTTCGGAAGCAAAAATGTTCCTGAAACGAAACTGTCTCCAAAACAGAACTGCTATGAAGACACACCTGAGAAGATTTAGTTCTGTGAATAAATATAATCACATAAACAAAATTATCAGCATAGACAGAATTCCATACATGAAGTAATTTCATACATAACAGATACAAAATATGCACACTATAGTGAAATGTCCATCATAGCAAGACTTAGCACAATTACTAAGTAGTACCATATGAAAACCAAATGAACATTTGGACAAACAACCTTAAGTACAACTAAAGTATATATGCAACACAATATGGTCACAATACTGAATGGATTGCTTGGATGATAAAGAATCGCAGTACACAAATAGATATCTATCGACAGTAAATAGCACCAAAAATAAACTTACGAAAGAAATGCAGTAGGTTAGAAAATGAATAGTGGTGCTCGATGGCGACAAATGGTTTGGTAGACCAGTTCACTCTTCTGCAAAAGAGCTACGTCTGGTTGGAGAGACTTGTGATTCAACACAGGAAATAAACTCCATCCAATTCTTCTCAACGTGAACTTTCTCGAACTTCAGTTGATTTCACTTGTGGTAGATTCTTTTCGGCAATCTGCAAACCTTGGACAGAATTCTTAGCGAACCACAACGAATCTTGGTTGCTGAAGATTTTGCTCGAAGAAGACAACAACTCTTCAACACTCGAGCCGACATCTATCTGTCTAAAGAGTATGCAGCTCTCAAGAGTAATAGGTACAAGAACTCTCAACTAAGATCTACTGTGATGCTCAACCACTATCTAAGTTTTAGCTCTTGATTTTCTCTTAGTGGATTTTAAACTCAAATCTCTCGGAAAGGGGTGCTCAATCAATCTTCTCAGAATCTCAAGCAGAGCAGCCACCAGACAACACTGGTGCGGGGTGGCTATTTATAGCCGCAACCTTCCCTGGTGGGAATGACCATTTTGGACACGCGGTCCAGCCAATGGCAACCGACACGTTCTCAACGATCGGATTTTAAAAGCAATGGTAAAATTGCTCGCGGAACAAGTAATGCTAACTCTTCGGTACAAATGAAATCTCTAGCAGCAAAGAAGAACAACGTCTCTTGCTGGCAAGTATTCATTCGGAGCACAAAGGGATTTCTCTCGAACTCTCATAGGATTCGGGTAAGCATCACAACAGACAAAAGTCTCAAATACTTATACCCCTCTTAATAGTACAGTGGTCCTATGACTCAAATAAGAGAAAGAAGAACAACGAACCAAATGCTACGTCTTCGCTTCATCTTCAATCTTCTCGACTGCAGTCATTCATCTTCAGACACACCGAATGACAATTTCTTTGTGTCAGCAATTCTTTTAGTACCATCTCCGGCAAGCAATCTTTTCAGTATGCTTTCTTCTTGAAACATGTCCTTCTCTTCTCTGTAATGAAGAACTTTCTTAGTGAAGTTCTTTGAGATTCTTTAAAGAATATAGCATTCTTTTTGACAACGAACTCTTCGAGACATGTCAATATTTTCTGCAATGCAGATAACTTTTGAAGAAGTTCATAGCAAACTTCTTGGAAGTTGCAATCTTCTCGATTATAAGCTTCTGGAAACATATCAATCTTCTCTGCTGCAATCTTCTCGGAAGGCTATAGCAATCTCTTCGGTAGTAACCCTTTTTCTGGATATTACAACAATTTCTTCCATAGCAATCCTTTTGGTAGCATACTTTTATGAAGGAAACCTTTGGGTAGCATACCTTTCAGAAGCAAACCTTTTGGTAGCAAACCTTTCGATAACATACCTTTAGGAAGCAAACCTTTCGGTAGCATACCTTTCGGAAGCAAACCTTTCAGTAACAAACCTTTCGGTAGCAAACCTTTTGGCAGATTATAGCAATCTTCTCAATACACCGAGGATTATTTCTGTGTGTGCACTAGCAAACAAATTAGTCCGTCACTGTTTCTCACAACAATATCCAAAACACAAAGGGTAAGCAATTGCACCAACAATCTCCCCCTTTCTGGACAATTTTGACAAAACATATAAACATCAAAGCATAGATAGATATGTAACCAAAAATGTGCGGAATGTAAATTTGATAATATCTCAATGATAAATATACTCCTCCTAAATGTATGCATCATATGAAAGATTAACCTTTTGGATAAACCACATATATTAGAGTAAGCTTGGTGGAGAGATATTTCACATCTTTGAGAATAAATGTATTGCACTGAAGGATAATATCTGAGATATAATAGAGTGCATCCATAAATGAACTCTAGTAATAATTCCACCTGCAAAAATAAATTCTTGAGAGAAATGAAGCATGGCAGGGATTATTATCATTCGAGAACTAGAAAGAGTTCACAAGAGTTATACAACACGATAAGAATCAAATGAAGGCAAGTGTTGTAAACTCGAAAAACAACCCAACAAAGACCTACAAATTTATCACTCAATTTCTTCACTCCCTTTTTGTCAACAAGTGTCAGAAAGGTGAAAAGGAACATGAGACATTAGATGCCCGAAGGAAAAATGAATCATCGCCTGAAAAAGGTCCAGACTCGGCGAAGAAATTTCCGCCTTTGAGGTGACAACATTATGTTCAATTGCATCTTCTTCTGCTTCTTTATCGGAACGCTGTGGCACAACTGGGGTTGCTGAAGAATTTTCATCTTTCTTTTGAGAAACTCTTTCAGTAGATAATGGAACACTATTCTCCTCAGATAAAAATTTAAGTGATGTAGCCTCAAACTCAATGATAACATTGTTCAGATTAATTCTAAGCGGATCGATCAAAGGAAATCTTGCAGAACACTTAGAAGTGTTGCACTCTTGAAGATATCCAATAGTCAGCGGGGCATCCATGAAGTCATATGTTTCGAATAGACTAGCCATGTTGATTTTCTTCTTAGAAAGGAACTTCCTCAGCAATTTCCTCAACGGGGCATCCATGAAATCATTTGAATTTTGCAAGTATTGTTTTGGGGAATATTCAGCTCATGCACAAGACACTCTTTTTCTTTCCGATTGGTATCAATGTGCTAGAGGAGTTGTTGGGTTCTAGGACTTATCTCTAGAATCTGGATGTATTATGTTTGAAAACTTTGCCTTTTGTAATCTTTCAACATCAGCAGAATGTCTCTAACATGAATGATAAATTTCTCTAGAGCTTCTTGAGCAAGATATATGCCATTGAGAGTGTTGCACAATACACCATGAATTGCTCCTGAATCATACGCTCCTGGCAGAGGACTTGTAGTATGACACAGAATAAAACGGAAAGTTTGAAAGTTGAACTTCAAATATTTGTCCGAGGAAAAAACATACAAATGATAATTGCCAACCTTATCTGAATCCATGAGGAGGTGAAACTATTCATCAGAAATCTCATCGATAAAATGCACACGAGCTTCAAAGCTATTGCTTTATATCTGAGGGAAATGCAGACACTCAAGAAATTCTTCAGTGTTGCCCTTCATAACATGGTGCTATATTATCCATTGGAGATCCCATGTTTTTGGTATCTTGTTTGTCACCGGACACATATAGTGTGGCATAAGACTTAGAGAATATATTCTCAGTTCCATGGGCGCTTGAACGAGAAAACCTTCGTAAGCTGAAAATCTTCAATGTCATGAAGGTTTGCTTTAAGCATCTCAACAATGGTAAATCAAGATATTCATGATGGAGTATCTGACTACTAGTCAGTTGTGAGCATTTTCATGCAGAGAACATTTTCAGTCAGCTGCGAGCCAACATTTGTTTCAACATTTGTTTCTGATGGACCAACATTTGTTTTACAATTTGAAGTACTTGGACAATCAAACTCCATGGCAACAATTTCCGTGAGGGGCACAACAGCTTTTTCCAAGATTTTCATTCTCTAGCTCATTTCTATTTGACGAGGCACAAATGCCTTTTATTTCTCCAATTTATTGTTTTGAAGCACTTGAGCCTTCTTTTCCTTCTCTGATTCTACCTTCTCAAGGAATAACTCTGGAAGGAGAATTTCGCTGCCTCTCATTCTATTTAGAAGATTGTTCTGATGCTTGAGGATCTGAAACATTTCAATTTTCCACACTTCCTTCTCCCTGAGCACTAGGCTCATTTCTTTCGGCTTATAGCTTTCTTTTCATCAGAAGCATTTTCTTCTGCCCAACTTTCTTTTGAAGGGATTTCTTTCGGCATCCAGATTTCTCTTAATTAGAAGCATTTTCTTCGTCACAACTTTCTATTCGATGGGATTTCAGGCAGCCAGATTTTTTTCGATGCCACACATCTTTTTATGCAGACTGGCATGCTTCATCAAACTAAACTATTGATACAACTCCTATGCCCATGGCAATCTCTTCACCCATATCTATCTGACCAGCAGGCTTAGCAGAAACTTCAGTATGATCCATAACCTATGAAAGAGAATAGATGCCAGGGAAAATATAGACATGGCCATGAGTACGCACAGATAAAGTTTTTGATGAAAATCATTTTTGGAGAAGAATTGATCAACACTTTGAGAATTATCTCGAATGAGAAATATCTTTGATAAATTTCATGCTAGTAAGTTTCAAAAGAAATTGACTAAGATGAAATCCATCTAATTTCATCAGAGAGAAAACACAAAGTTTAGATCCATTCAGATGAGCACGAGGAAAAACTACAAACCTTGCATGGTAAAAAGTATAAGCGCTTGAAGATCTACTGGGATAGTTGAATTGAAGATAACCACGTTAGGTTGAACTCATATTATGAATGGAATGAGAAATACAATTTCGGATCTCCGTACCCTAACTTGGTGGTAGAGATCGACTAAGACGATGCGGAGAGGAAGATTCACCATGGCGACTGGTCGTCGAAGTTGCAAGTGCGACAACGCACTAAGGATTTTTGAGCGAGGGAGGCGATGAGTGACGAAGATATTGGAACCACACAAGGAAGGTGAGGAGGGGGGAAACCCAACTATCTCGAGAGAAAATCTACGGTCCGAAGTATATGGGCACATGGCAACCGAAGGAGTAGTTTCTCCCCACTTGGGCAGGAGACCCAAATTTTGGAGGGCTTTCGCCAAATTGGAAATAAGTTCAGAATGCATTTATCTTGTAGCCAAGAACACTAGGAGAAAATTGTTTCGAATAAAATTTGTATACCCATGAGAGAAAAGCATCGACTGGATAAAATATAATGGAGAGGTAGGGTCCAAAATATTTCACTCAAAGAGAAAAACAAAGCGAATGAAAAAAGCCACGAGTGAAATGCATACATGACTAAATCCAGATCTATGAAAGAAGATAATATCCTAGAGAAGGAATTTAAATCCCGAAAGAAAACCAAGACAAGAGAAAAGAGCCAAAGAAAAACTTGGGCCATGGGTAAATTCTTCATCATGACATGATGGAAAATGATATTCATTCCATTCAGAGATATATTGAAGGAATTCCGCAAAATAGGAGAGGTTGATTTTCTACACAGTCACATGCATATTCTTCGACAATGTCTTCATATAAATATCTTCAATGATACAAATGACCCAATATCCTGAAATTGAGTTAGTTTGACTGGCCGAAGTAAATCACATGATAATGCAAGTATCTCGAAATTCTTTCAATAGAACCAATTTTCCTTTCAGGAAACATTGATGGGATAGAGCAATAATATCAGCAATGGTAAAAGTCAATCCTTTTAGAAAGTGAAGTATATCCCTTGCAAATCTCAATTTTGCTCAGGCATATGATTTGATTTGTTTTTCCTGGAGACATTTTTCCTGCAATAAATATTAGGTTTTCTTAACCACCCACATCTTGGTAGGTGGCTGAGAAACATTTGGTTTCGGACATGCAAGATAGGATTTCTGTCGAGAAACATAGTTGTTCCTCTAGGAAGGGTTAGCATAATCAAAAGAATAAACATTGTAATTCTTCCCAGAAGCATGAACATAATGTTTGGAGGAAGTACGCATGTAATCTTTCTTATGAGCATTCTTATCACAACCAACCGTGGGATTTACAGTTTCATACTGTGAAGATATTCCTTTCCTACGGAAGTTATTTCCCTGCATGGTTAGGGTAGCAGTAACAGGCAAATTTCCAATGCGAGACTTTTCAACCCAGATTCTTTTCTTGGATGGCCTGTTCCAACAATTAGTTCCAATATATCATGCAAATACTTCACCATTATGTTGCTTAAACAATTTGTAGTTGGAGTCGAATGACTCATCAGTTGGTGAAGGAAATGGACAATCACAAATCAAGAGCAATGAAGGATCGAGTCGCTTTCTCTTGGAGAGCACCCACACCATCTCAGGATATTGCTCAGGAGTCCAGTAGGTACCATCTGCATTTAGTTTTTTCTCGATATCCAACCCTTCCTCTCTAGGGTTCTTATGAAGAATTGACTTCTTAAGAACATCGCAAAGGGTCTGATGTCCTTTGAGACTTTTCAACATTACTGTCTCAAGCAAGTTCTTCAGCCTAACATTTACATCATAAATATCAACATTTTCCTCACACGAGGAGTTAGTTTCAACAGTATAACATGTGCATTTCTTTCAGCAACAACATATGTTTCAACATTCTCTACAAAAAAAATACACTTCTGTGATGATATGTGTTTGTCAGGGTAGGTCACATTTTCACTCATGCATGTACATCCATGACGATTTTATGACAGAATCAAGATAGTCATACCTGTGCTGTCGTAGAAGTGTTCCATGACATTACCAAAATTATCATCATCAAAGTGTCCACTTCCATGACGATAAATCGCGCGTCATAAAAGTGCTTTCGTCAAGGGTGACCGACACGTGGCATCCACGATATCGGGACACCGTTAAGCTATCGGGTATGGTTTTAGATCCGATAACCCTCTAACAGCCACGATCAATGCCGATTTTCCACATGTAAAATTCTCTTTGGCCGATGGAACCACGTGTCAGCTCCGCGTTGGCACAGGTGTCACTCATCCAATGGGCGAGATACGCCTATGATATGTTGACACATGGACCGGCCCAAAAGTGGCTCATAAAGATTAAATGGGCCGGCCCAACTAAAGGCCCTCAAGATTTTGTGGACCATAATGGGCTGGCCTAGCTAAAGGCCCACAAGATTTTCCGGACCATAATGGGTCGACCCAGATAAAGGCCCACGAGATTTCGCTGACCATAATGGGCCAGCCCAACTAAAGGCCCACAAGATTTTGAGGACAGTAGTGTGCCGGCCCATTAACAGGATGCCATGTTTTGGGCCAAATGTCAACCCATATTTGATCCGATCCATTAATAGCCAGCCATGTTCCGGGCCTAATAAATGCCCATATGAGATCCGGCCCTTTAACAGGCTGCCATGTTTTGGGCCAAATGTCATCCCATATTTGATCCGGTCCATTAATAGCCAGCCATGTTCCGGGCCTAATAAATGCCCATATGAGATCCGGCCCGTTAAAATCCTACCCTGTTGTGGGCCAAATTACGGCCCAGATCAGATCCGACCCTTTAAGAGGCTTTCGGCTAAATTATGGCCCATATCAGATTTGGCCTGTCAACTAGATGCTATGCTTTTGGGCCCACTTGCTAAAGGCCGATTTATTAATTCGGCCTGATATTAGTTTTGGCCTGTTAAAGGCCCGTTTAATGTTTCGGCCCTACATTTATTTTGGCCTGTTAAAAGCTCATCATATAGTTGGGCCTAACTACGACCCGATTTGCATCCGGCCTACTCACAGCCAATAATCTGATTGGGCCAAACAAGGATCGAGACAATTTTGGCCTTTTAGCGGCTAGTGATGTGATTGGCACAATCATGGGCTGGCGTATATTTCGGCCTGCTGCCGGCCCATGAGCTGCGACACGTTTTAGGCCTAACCTACTTTTCAGCCTCCTAAAAGCCCATCGAGTTTTCTTGCGAAAATTGGGTCGACAGTTTACTCGTCCTGTTAATGGCCCGAATGTACTAGTGAGACAGTTTACATTTAGGCCTGTTAACGGACCAAGATGACTGGGCCCATGATGCGGATCATACATAGTGATTTGCATGACGGCCTGATTATGTACCGTAATTTTGCGGTTTGGCCGGTTTATTGTGAAGACAGGATATATATACAGTAAAATAACTGCAGCATCGTGAATAAGAAAAAACCTAGACTATACAATAATGAAATTAAGGCATATTACATCCACTTGGCATCAAAGTTCGCCACTATGATAATAAAGCACAAGCAGACAACAGATTACATACACTGGGCATCAAAGATCGCCACCAGTGCAAATAAACACGCCAAAAAATAATATACAAAACCGACAGCACTTCAATAGAGTTCAACAAAGGTTAGCCCTGCTCGGGAGCTGCAGCGCAAGCAGCTAAGCAAGCTGATGAGACTATGCTTGTTTGATGCTTATATCCTCCTCACTCTGAAAGAGAAACAAGCAGACAGATGACAGGTTTTCCACATATAAGTATCAATGCTGACAATTCATCACATTTCTTATTGATGAATAAAGTGACACAGTTTAAAATAGCTTGAACACAATATGGTATTGTTCAGGTCAAGACATGGTAGGAAATGACATTGTGAAGGAGTTGGCAGCTTCATGACACCACTGGATTACAGATCAAGAACTCATAAGTATCAATGGTTAGTGTGCTGTCAATTTATCCCATTTCAGATTGGGAAATAAAGAGATGGTTTAAATAATAGTAGAATGATATGACATTGTTCATAGTTAAGACATTGCAGAATATGACATTTTGCTGTAGTGGGTAGGTTCACCACACCGCTGGATTACGGATCAAGAACAAAAGCATACATGAAGTGCAAAAGAAGATCACTTGCTATGTATAGTTTAATTTACATGGTATGAAGAAGGAACTTGGTTGTACAACTAAAAACTTAAATTGAGGACAAACTTTTGTTTATGAAGTACATAATAAACTTTAAACATGCAATTTGATGCAAACACCAAAAATAAATAGCTGTTGCAGTCATGCCTAACCAAATATACACAACAAAGTTTGAAGGCTTGAGAAGGACAAACTTACATTATTGGTGAAGACAGGCTCTATAAAACCCTTGTCCATGCTGATGGGGGGCAATTCAAGAAGTTTACCACAGAATCTTCTTCATAAGCATGGCATTTATTCTACACTTTGTTAAGAGTAAATATAGATGTGATAATATAAGAAAAATGGAGAATATTTAAGATAAGATGAAGAGTGATGCTACATAACCAAGTAGCTATAAATGTAAGTACATAAATATAAGCAAAAGGTACAACCAAGAGCAATGCAGAGCTAAACTTCTTCAGTACCGTCGGTGTTATCCAACCTTATGGTAAGAGTAAATATAGATGTGATGTGTAGAAAATGGAGGGCAAAGGGAAATAAGCTAAAAAGTGATGGTACATGAACAACTACCTGTCAATATAAGTACACTGATAAAGGACAGTAGGTACTTACAAGAACAATGGAGAGCTAAAAAAATTCATTGGCATTGGATATATTCTACACTAATGTAACCATTCATACAGATCAAAAAATTTGGAGCGAACAATTGATAAGCAAGCTATCATGCATACTGCTGTCACATAATGAACTAGGTATGTATGCAAGTACAGTGATACAGGACAACATGTACTAACAAGAGCAAAGCAGCGGGCAGCATATTTGCGATATCCTATCGTTCTTTTCAAACCGGAATTCTTCTTCGAGCAGATTTCCTGCAAAAAAGATCCGTAAGGCACATGTGGAAAAGTACAAGTTCAAATTGTCATGTGATATCATAGACAATACCTCATCCTGGGAATGAGACCAGTGCATAACAAGGTTTTTCCATTCAATGTCTTCTAACTTTAGCAGAGGAGACTTCAACGCAAATTCGTTTATAGGCTTGGCATCAAAGTGTGATTTCCTCATGTAACACCGATACTGCTGCAATGCTTCCTTGAAAAGCGCAAGCAAGATTTGCTCGTCATGAATATCCAGATTGACCCTCGCCTACTTACAACAATGTAATGTAAATCATTGATGTGTTCAATCAGCAGAAAATAGGAAAATAATCACCATGAATAATAGCACTTACACGTAAGTGGGACGTGAAGATGTGAAAATGGTTTTTGTCTTCACTAATCTTCCCATGATGGGAATACATGCACGTAGTCCCTAACAACATTGGAAGCATTGTCTTTTAAACTGGGAATACCTGGAATGGTGTTCCAATCTGCAAGAATTGGCTGTCTCTGCAGTTGGGATAGGTCTTTGGCCGGTGGACTTGCTGTACTATTTGCTGGAGTGGGATTTTTCTGTGGTACGGCTGGTGCTATGGCATCTGAAATCAGCATACCTTTTGCTAGAGTGCAGGTCCTGTTTGGTGGGGCTAGTGGTGTGGCAAGTGAAGTATGTGTACATTCTGCTGGAGTTGGTCCTACGTTTTGTGTCACTTGTTGTACATCCAATATAAGTGGGGTGCTATCTGATTTCTCTGGCACCACCATGTTTTTCAAGGACTTTGCTGGTGCTCCTTCAGGTTCGGCAATCACCCTCTTCCTTTTTGATGTCTAATGCACAAGAACAACATTTGAGTGGAAAAACATTGTATGATGATAGATGGAATATGTATTGATAATGGATGGCCATGGCATCTCGACATATATAATGAGTAAACTAAGCAGATGGCAGCGCGACAAAGTAGAAGAAATGCAAGACAACATATGCATGATACGCACAATCAATAAAACCTTGCCAAATTAGAACAGGCACCTTGATGGATGAACAGGACAGGACATCTGCCTTTGACTCCTCGAGGTTAGAATAATCATTAGGACCATATTCTGAACAAGAATCTACATGTGGGGAGCGTTTGAGTTTCATTGCGTACAGAATGGCACTCAATGCCTTGGTGCCAATTTTGTAAGTCATTGCAGTGTTCCATAATATTCTTCTGATGCGCGGATTCTAATATTCACTGTAATTACATATAATATCTAAGAACCATGAAAACATAAATAGTAGTGAGATTATCTTTGTAATGCAGAGGATATTCTAATATAGGGGCGCCCCTATAAACCCTTGTGTGCTATCACTGGATTCTGATGAGAGAGCTCACGTGTGTTATAATATGGTGCATGCATTAATCTAATCTGGCACAAGTACACAAAAAATAGGCGCTAGAAGTAAGGATAGATTGCAGATGATAAGTTCATAATGTACTGTATAGAGAGTTTATTCCCAAACCATGATAACAAGAGCACACATCAACTAGGCAGATCATAGTGTACATAAAAGGGGTACACCATAACCATGATATATAAATCGGTAAAGTGGAGCTGGATGGAATATACGGTGTTGTATTACTGCTACTAATTGAAAGCCTGTCGATCACGTACAGGCCAACTCTATCAGTTGTTGACTGCAGATGTCCATGCTCCCCTTCCTGACAAGGAACATACTGTACGTACTAAATACAAAATAACAAAAGAGGAACATGTTAAAGAACAGAAGAGGAATCATATTCTTGAGGTTCCGCTTCATTTGTTGCAATGTTGGTTGCCCACTCATGATGAATCACAGCACCCAAAGAAATGCAATTCCAGGTTCTCTCTCTATATGTGGCCACATGCATTTGGGAAATCAAGTGGGAGCATTACATGACCAATTAAATGTGTGTTTGTTAACTGATATCAGTATCATATCACAGTTCGTATTTTAAGAAGTAAGCTTTGGACTTATGATTGGTGTGTTTAGCTTCAAGAGTGGACTGTTGCTAGTGCGGCACAAAGCAGCTACACAGATCATAGTGTAAATATAATGGGAAAATCATAAGCATCAGAGTAAAATCAGCAAAGTGGAACTTGCTGGAATATATGTGCTAGTATTGCCGGTACGGCTAGAAAGGCTTCGGATACCAGCTCTCTTAAACTGAAGGTGCGATACTGTTAATATCAGTGTAACTCTCAAAGGCAATACAACTCCCCGCATTTCCTTGCTATTCTTATAGGATTCAAGTGGGCAGGCCACTACAAATCCTATTCCTATGTTTACAAAATCCTACGAATCAAAGAGGCCCTAAGAGTTCAAAGTGTCCATCACAACCGACAGTATAGACCTCTACACTACAAATGTCCCTGCTCATCTTCACTACAAGAAACATACTGTACTACTATCATACTCCCTCTGTTCCAAAATATAAGTCTTTGTAGAGATTTCCACTATGGATCACAAACAGATGTATACAGATACATTTTAGAGTGTAGATTCACTCATTTTGCTCCATATGTAGTCCATGGTGGAATCTATACAAAGACTTGTATTTAGGAACGGGGAGAGTACTTATTAAAGAAGAACGGAAGAGGAACATGCTAAAGAAGAGCAAGCAGATTTTGGATAATAAAATGTTCGTTGCGCAGTGCCCACACATGATGAACCAGAGCGCATTAAGAATCCAACTCCATGCTGTCTCTCTATATGTGGTGCACGTGCTTTTCGAAAGTAAAGTAGGAACATTAGCTAACCAATTAAACGTTATCTGTTTGAGTAATATCAGCATCATATTAGATTCGTATTTGAGCAACAAGTTTGGAATTATGAGTGGCACACTATTTAGCTGGATGGATTCAGGAGCAGTGCTAAGCAGGTACGATGATGGTACTGAATATAAAGGCATGTCTGCATGCAAGTCGCATGACTTTTTGTCATTTGGGTCAGTCGACCATTTCAGGTGGTTGAATGAAGATCCTATGTCTCCTAACCCTTCTTCTTCCTCGTCTCTAATTCTTCCCATACAGAACACCGCACGGGCCGCCGGCCGCACCACCGGCCCCCACCGCCTGTGTTCCTCCACCACCCCACCCCCACCCTTGCCCCCACCTGCGTCGAGTTTTCTTTGTTCAGCGAGGCCCCAACACCTCGCCCCATAACCACCGTCCCCCACACAAGCCCCTTCCTTCGCACCGGCGAACTCCGGTAAGCTCTGAAAAATCGATTGACCCAATTTTGAAATTTAGCCTACTATCTAACTAGTGTGGAATATAAAAGGGGAAATCCATAATCATTGCAAGTATAGTGTTGAGCGTGCCATGGCAGATTTGAAGGTGCAAACCGGACAAAGGCAACT
Organism: Triticum aestivum; assembly: GCF_018294505.1. Classification (NCBI taxonomy): domain Eukaryota; kingdom Viridiplantae; phylum Streptophyta; class Magnoliopsida; order Poales; family Poaceae; genus Triticum; species Triticum aestivum. Next base: position 401,080,960 of record NC_057813.1, read on the forward strand.
TCACAACCAATGTTTGCTTTCAACTAGCAAGTAAGTGATGGACAAGAAATCAGAGTAAAGCAGTGGTGATCTATTTTCTTGCTGCGATAAATAAGTTGAGCAGATACGAAAGAGTACCGCCTTTGGTGCGGCGCCGTGTATGCTTTTGCTGAAAATTTGACGGTGGTAAGGTAGCGATGGATGTCAGCGGCGTGGAAGCAGATCTAGGAGGGTAGACGGTGGTGGCAGGGGACGGAGGACGAGATGGTCGTATGAGTGGCGCCGGCAAGGTGGAGGATGGCAGGGATGCAGCGAGAGGACGGAATCAAGGATCTCGGCCGAAGCCGTGGATTAGAGAGGTCGATCTCTTGTAATGGACGACAACATCGGGGTATCAACTTCGGCATGGTGGAGGAGGACGATGGTGGATGGGCTGGCCGACGGAGGAGGCTGGGGTGGAGAGGGTGTTTTGGCGCCCACAGAGTACGAATGGGAAAATAGAGGGAGAGAGGAAGGGGGAACCATGTTTCAGGGCGCGCTTGTCTCAAATGCAAGGAAATTTACAAACTTAGCCCCCGTTTCAAATTTCCTACATCACAACAATATTAGTCGGTTGGGGATAGGACGGTAATCTCGCATACACCGAATATTTGCCGATGAGAGTTTGTCTTTGGCGCCCACCGTGTATGAATCGGGGAGGGAGTCGATTTCGGCCTAGGAGGCACTGTGTTTTGGCGCCCACCATGTATAAACCCGGGTGAGAGGCAGTTATGTCACATTTGATTGAAATTACAAACCTACCCCTATCGAAACCTATAGAAATCGAGCCGATAGGGTTTGCGTGTCACGGATAGGCAGTAATTTCCATCTCGCAAATTTTGGTTCGGGCGGTTACTGTGACTTTCCCTACTTTGTTCTAATTTTGCAGAGCAAGAGTTACCATGCCAACTCAATTCGAATCTAGTTTGTATTCCATTTTTGTTCGGGTAGGATCCATTTTCGATTGGAATAAAATTCTATATACATCATTTTCTTATATATACTTTCAAAAGCACAACAAAGAATTCTGCTCCTTTATATGTATAAAATGATTTACAAATACAATGATCTCAAAATCATAAGGTTGAATTCATAAAATTTAAACAAAATTATGTTCTACTAAAATGTATGGATCAGTAATATCTACATATTAAATAACATAGATGCGCGTGAATTCATATGAGTATGCATGTTTGATAGATCAATTTTGGTTCGAGTATGAATTACATGTATCATCATCTTGAATTCAAATATTTGAATACCATTTATGTTGACTCCTTTCACGCCCATCTCTCTCGCATGCATGCTCCTTTATGTAGCTATCACTCTCTTTTCTCCAGCTCACCCGCACACTCACTTCATGTTTCTCCTATCTTCGCAAACATGGTCTCTTGATGTCTCCTTGAGAAGTGTCACACTATCCCTATCATTATACATTACACGGTTTTCATTACCTCTCACGTATCTACCGTTCTCTGGTATCACCAGGTACCTAAGCTTGCTTTTTCACCGCCACACACACAGTCTCACTCGTCTTTCACTTTGTCTTTCTCTCTATGGGTTCTCTCACACACCCTATAT
>NC_057813.1:401082912-401100135 GCF_018294505.1 Triticum aestivum
GTCTCTCTCTCACACACACAAAACTCTCCCTTCCCCACCTGACTCGTATTTCTCTCACAAACATTTATCGACTAGCCCCTAGATAGGTTTATACACCCGCACACTCGTGCTTCCACTATTGCATACATGTCTCTCTCGCGCTCCTTGTATCTATGTAGATTTTTCGCCCTTCTTGAGACACGCCCTCTCGATCATGCGCGCGCACACACACTATCGCCTCATTTTAAGCTGATACCTCTCGCACAAACACTCTTTGTGTCTTTGTCACACATCCAATCCGTCCTCCTCCTCTCTCCCTCTCTCTCACACACACATGGGCTTTTTGCAACAACTAGCAAGATGCCCATGTGTTGCACGGAACATCAAGATGCATTTGTATGAGTAGTTTATCTTGTGGGAGAAAAGGATGAACGAGGGAAGGCCTTATATGCAAATGCGGAGAGGGGTGTGGGTATCTTTTTGCAAAATTCCCATAGTTTCCTTCCTATCTGTCAGATATAATCGGATGGCCTATATTGCGGGATGGCAGGCACACCATCATCACCAAATCTGTTTTTATCTCTACTCTTATAAAAAGCATAGTCAGTGATGATGGTGTGCCTACCATCCTGCAATATAGGCCGTCCGATCTATATCTAACGGATAGGAAGGAAACTATGGCAATTTACCCGCACTCCTCTCCACATTTGCAGAGAAGGCCTTCCCTCGTTCATCCTTTTCTCCCGCAAGATCTTGATGTTCCGTGCAACACACGGGCATCTTGCTAGTAAGAGTAGAAGTTAGACATATACCAATTCTCGAATCTTGAAACCAACAACATTCCTCCCTTATCTCATCAAATCCACCAAAGGAATATATTTTGAGTGAAACATAACATATTTTTACTGATATACGTATTACAAAACTAGACTCTTTTTTCTATCAAATCGGTGAATATGTATTAATCTATTTTGATCGTGTGGCAATGCATTGGCACATTGCCAGTAGTTATTACTACTGTATAATTTTTTGGACACCTGTCAAATGGTGGAGTATATATAGGAAGAGAAGAGGTGCACACACGCAGTCGGCCTCTCGCTGCCTCGCACACATGAGAGTTACGCAAAGGCACCATTAACAAATAAACCCTAAAACCCTAGGTGCACGATTGCTGCATGCGTGGGTACCGGGTACGTGGTGGAGCACACCTTTGTAGGAATAGTCAGCTCGCGTGATAATTTGGTCCGTAGGAGTTGATGGTCAGGACCACAGGTGATCGACCTGGAGATGGTGGCTCGCGAGTTGCCACAGATTGAGTAGCCACGTTTAAAATATCATTTTTAGCAGGGTAAGAGTTCCACTTTTCAATGGCGCGTTATAAGTACTAAGTAGTTTTTAGAACGATTGGTATGGAGCAAAAATGGAATTCATAACTACTACCTCCTTGGCGTATGGTTGTATGGTTTTATGTTGTGAGATGTTGAACCTGGTAGTTCTAGGGCAAATACTATGGTTTAGATGTTGGTTTTCAGTAATGAAAATCGGAAGGGGGAAACCCTTCTTTGATAAAAAAAACTACTACCTCCGTTCAGGTTTACTAATTCCCATCGTATTTTGGGTCAAAGTTTGTCCATGAATTTTACTTGTAAAATGTGAATGGAAAACGAGATTTTGTTATACCCAAACAAAAAAGGACTGGAGGGAGTGATTCATCTTACATGGACGCGACCTCTCATAGCGCAGGCATTGAACCGGCCAACATGGCCCCACTCGCCGCAGGCCCGGCTGAACACGCTTCCTCGGTGCATGCAACTGGCTTCAGACTTCCCCGCCTACCTCCATTGAATCCGCGAGTGTGCCCGCAACATGACCTTCAGCGAGCCGGCTGGCATTTTAGAACACAAAAAATGACCAAAATATAATTTATTATGCATAGTCTTGACATGTTGTGCTCGCACTGGCAGCAGGAACTAGAGGTTTTTCTTTATTTATAACTCTCCTCACATTTTTTTCCTTTGAAGTGAATCATGGTTGTGGACATTATCTATGAATGTGCAGATATTTGTGAACATGAGTTTGATGTGGAAGTTGAACTTGGAATGTCGGGCTTGCGCGAGAACTATACCATGTCCAACACTTCATCTGTTACTGTTTGGAAAGTAATTGTTGTTATCACATGACCCAAAAAAATTATTTTGTGCCACATCAGTAGATGCACGGACATCACAACAGTCATACTGACTGGATAAACATTTGAACCTAGCTATTATGAAGGAAATTTCGTATTGACAACAGTTTTAGATAGCAGGAGAAGCCTAGCATGCTCTGCCACTGCTAGCTTATTTCTGGCTTCTTCCATCTCTTCTTTGGCTTGGGTGAAGAAAGCATCTGATTGCTCTTTTCTCTTCTTCAGGAACTCAGCTACATTCTCAAGGGCTGCTGCATGCTTTCTTTCAGCCTTTACTAGAGCCACAAGGACACGAACAACTGACGACTCCACCTGTCTTGTGTGTAACCCAGCATCATTTGGGAATTTTCACCTTGTGTCTAATCCAGCATCGTTAGGGAACTAGCATCTTGTGTGTAATCTAGCCTCATTTTGGAAACATGATCTCGAGGTTGACCATACCTCCCTCCTCACAGGAACTGCATCCTGACATGAAGTTACTTCTTTTTTAGATCAATACTCAGAGCAACCCAGATCCATTTAGTAGAAGCTAGATAAATAGGAGTCAGAGAAGTGAATTCAAAGGAAAAAAAATATAAAAATAGACTACAAGGTGAGAACACCCACTTCCTACATCAAGCTAACAATGAAAGCATTAGGACAATTAAGACTCTTCTTAGTACACATCGAAGGACACGAGGCTAAGAGAAACAGAAAGTACAACATATAGACATCGAAGAACACGAGGCTAAACAAAAGTAATTGAAAGGCTATTACTTACCAAGGCTCGTTTTACAGGTTCGGTCCAGCTCACCTTTAACTTGTCACGCTCCTTGAAGATGTCCCCATATCCCGTATTTGGTCCTCATTGCTCCTCTACATGTTCGCACTCATGGTTTTAAAATCTCAACTTGGCAAGAAAAATATACTACTAGTAATACTCACGCATCTTGTGGGCAACATTAAAGCACTCGTCTGCCATGTTAGAGCATCTCCAACAGCAGCGCAACAAGTGGCGCTTTAAAAAAGCGTTTACAATGCTGAGATCGAGAAGTAGAGATAGAGAGTAGAGACGAGAGGGTAGAGGATAGTTCTCATCATAGATATAGAATAGATAGATAAAAAAATAGCTAGTTCAACTACTCCTCGTGGCCCGACTCCTCCTCGGTGATGTCCTCCTTCGACATCTCAATGTAGGCACGAAGATACCGATCGTCGTTGGATTCCCAGAGCAACGCTGCTGCTAGCCTCATGTTGAATTGAGCGTCCGCTTTTCGCGTACGCTTGTCCTCGCAATAGGCATCTCGCTCCGCCCTCCTCTTCTCCCTCTCCGCCCTCCTTTGTGCATGGAACTGGCGCTCGTTGATGCTGTCCTATGGGAAGCGTTAGCGCCACATCACCATGGCTTCCTCGTCCATCTTGAAGATGCCGAGATGATGCTCCCGCCTCCGTTTGTCGCGACGATCCTCGTCGGTGGTAAGCCGCGGCAAAGGCGCGAGCTTCTGCGCCAGCTCCTGTGTCGGCACGTTGGGGAAGTTCAATGTTCTATGAGGCCGCCAGAGGTGCCACCCCGCTGCGTCGTACGCGCGAGCGGCCTTCTTGGCGGTGTCGAAATTGCCGAGGCCAAGGCGCATCCCGTGGAATCGGATCTCGGCGGAGAAGCCACCGGAGGGGGCGCGCGGACGCTGTGGTATCCCAAAATTTCCTGGCAATGCGGTGGCATGGTGGCGCAGCGGCGGCGAGGCGAGAAAGAGCAGGGAGAGAGCGGAGGCGAGGCACAGTGCAGGGAGAGAGCGGTGGCAAGGCACAGAGCGGTGGGAGGGCGTTGGATTTTATAAAGCGTGCTGGACGCCGTGCGCCAAAACTAGCATGCGCCAAACCACTTTTTCCCGCGCACGCTTGATCCTTTCCCGACGTTACCTCCACTCTCTTCTCTACTGTTATATTAATTTTATATTTAATATTTATCTCTACTTCTCTACTCTCTACTTTTTTCTTTTAAAAAACAGAGTTAGTGATGATGGCGTGCCTGCCATCTGGCAATATAGGCCGTCCGATTTATATTTGACGGATAGGAAGGAAACTATGGCAATTTTGCAGAAAGATACCCACCCCTCTCCAGATTTGCAAATAAGGCCTTCCCTCGTTCATCCTTTTCTCCCACAAGATAATCTACTCATACAAATGCATCTTGATGCGTGCAATGCATGGGCATATTGCTAGTTCTAAAAAACTTTCCATCATTTGCCACACTACTAGGTGCAGATGAAGAACCTACCCAAGTACAACACGATACAGGAGCAACACGCAATTACAAGCTAATATTCTATTGGACAATGGAGCCTATAACCAATTACTTTTACAGGAACAATAGCAACCATGAAATTTGAAGGGTAGGTATGAACAAAATTGGAACTGCACATGTATTGCTAAGTGATTCAATACACACATTACCAATCGATCGTGCGCGCACACACACACTATCGCCTCATTTTAAGATGATACCTCTCGCACAAACACTCTTTGCGTCTTTGTCACACATGCAATCCGTCCTCCTCCTCTCTCCCTCTCTCTCACACACACATGGGCTGTTTGCAACAACTAGCAAGATACCCATGTGTTGCACGGAACATCAAGATGCATTTGTATGTGTAGTTTATCTTGTGGGAGAAAAGGATGAACGAGGGAAGGCCTTATATGCAAATGAGGAGAGGGGTGTGGGTATCTTTTTGCAAAATTGCCATAGTTTCCTTCCTATTTGTCAGACATAAATCGGACAACCTATATTGCGGGATGGCAGGCACACCATCATCACCAAATCTATTTTTATCTCTACTCTTATAGAAAACATAGTAAGTGATGATGGTGTGCCTGCCATCCTGCAATATAGGCCGTCCGATCTATATCTAACGGATAGGAAGGAAACTATGGCAATTTACCCGCACTCCTCTCCACATTTGCAGAGAAGGCCTTCCCTCGTTCATCCTTTTCTCCCACAAGATCTTGATGTTCCGTGCAACACAGGGGCATCTTGCTAGTAAGAGTAGAAGTTAGACATATACCACTTCTCGAATCTTGAAACGAACAACATTCCTCCCTTATCTCATCAAAACCACCAAAGGAATATATTTTTACTAATATGTATTACAAAACTAGACTCTTTTTTCTATCAAATCGGTGAATATGTATTAATCTACTTTGATCGTGTGGCAATGCATTGGCACATTGCCAGTAGTTATTCCTACTGTATAATTTTTTGGACACCATTCAAATGGTGGAGTACATATAGGAAGAGAAGAGGCGCACGCACGCAGTCGGTCTCTCGCTGCCTCGCACACATGAGAGTTACGTAAAGGCACCATTAATAAATAAACCCTAAAACCCTAGGTGCACGATTTCTGCATGCGCGGGTACCGGGTACGTGGTGGAGCACACCTTTGTAGGAATAGTCAGCTCGCATGATAATTTGGTCCGTAGGAGTTGATGGTCGGGACCGTAGGTGAACGACCTGGAGACGGTGGCTCACGAGTTACCACAGATTGAGTAGCCACGTTTAAAATATCATTTTTAGCAAGGTAAGTGTTCCGCTTTTCAATGGCGCGTTATAAGTACTAAGTAGTTTTTAGAACGATTGGTATGGAGCGAAAATGGGATTCATAACTACTACCTCCTTGGCATATGGTTGTATGGTTTTATGTTGTGAGATGTTGAACCTGGTAGTTCTAGGGCAAATACTATGGTTTAGATGTTGGTTTTCAGTAATGAAAATCGGAAGGGGGAAACCCTTATTTGACAAAAAAAACTACTACCTTCGTTCAGGTTTACTAATTCCCATCGTATTTTGGGTCAAAGTTTGTCCATGAATTTTACTTGTAAAATGTGAATGGAAAACGAGATTTTGTTATACCCAAACAAAAAAGGACTGGAGGGAGTGATTCTTCTTACATGGACGCGACCTCTCATAGCGCAGGTATTAAACCGGCCAAGAGGGACCCACTCGCTGTAGGCCCGGCTGAACACGCTTCCTCGCTGCATGCAACCGGCTTCAGACTTCCCTGCCTGCCTCCATTGAATCCGCGAGTGTGCCCGCAACATGACCTTCGGCGAGCCGGCCGGCATTTTAGAACACAAAAAATGACTAAAATGTAATTAATTACGCATGGTCTTGACTTGTTGTGCTCGCACTGGTAGCAGGAACTAGAGGTTTTCTTTATTTATATCTCTCATCACATTTTTTTGCCTTTGAAGTGAATCATGGTTGTGGACATTATCTATGAATGTGCAGATATTTGTGAACATGAGTTTGATGTGGAAGTTGAACTTGGAATGTCGGTCTTGCGCGAGAACTATACCATGTCCAACGCTTCATCTGTTATTGTTTGGAAAGTAACTGTTATTATTACATGACCTGAAAAAAATTATTTTGTGCCACATCAGTAGATGCATGGACATCACAACAGGCATGCTGACTGGATAAACATTTGAACCTAGCTATTATGAAGGAAATATCGTATTGACAACAATTTTAGATAGCAGGAGATGCCTAGCATGCTCTGCCTCTGCTAGCTTATTTCTGGCTTCTTCCATCTCTTCTTTGGCATGGGTGAAGAGAGCATCTGATTGCTCTTTTCGCTTCTTCAGGAACTCAACTACATTCTCAAGGGCTGCTGCACGCTTTCTTTCAGCCTTTACTAGAGCCACAAGGACACGAACAACTGACGACTCCACGTAAATTGCGTGTAATCCAACATCATTTGGGAATTTGCACCTTGTGTCTAATCCAGCATCGTTAGGGAACTAGCATCTTGTGTGTAATCCAGCCTCATTTTGGAAACACGATCTCGATGTTGACCATACCTCCCTCCTCACAGGAACTGCATCCTGACATGAAGTTACTTCTTTTTTAGATCAATACTCAGAGCAACCCAGATCCATTTAGTAGAAGCCAGATAAATAGGAGTCAGAGAAGTGAATTCAAAAGGAAAAAAATATAAAAATAGACAACAAGGTGAGAACACCCACTTCGTACATCAAGCTAAAAATGAAAGCATTAGGACAATTAAGACTCTTCTTACTACACATCGAAGGACACGAGGCTAAGAGAAACAGAAAGTACAACATATAGACATCGAAGAACACGAGGCTAAACAAAAGTAATTGAAAGGCTATTACTTACCAAGGCTCGTTTTACAGGTTCGGTGCAGCTCACCTTTAACTTGCCATGCTCCTTGAAGATGTCCCCATATCCCGTATTTGGTCCTCATTGCTCCTCTGCATGTTCGCACTCGTGGTTTTAAAATCTCAACTTGGCAAGAAAAGTATACTACTAGTAATACTCACGCATCTTGTGGGCAACATTAAAGCACTCGTCTGCCATGTTAGAGCATCTCCAACAGAAGCGCAACAAGCGGCGCTTTAAAAAAGCATTTACAATGCTGAGATCGAGAAGTAGAGATAGAGAGTAGAGACTAGAGGGTAGAGGATAGTTCTCATCATAGATATAGCATAGATAGATAAAAAATAGCTAGTTCAACTACTCCTCGTGGCCCGACTCCTCCTCGGTGATGTCCTCCTTCGACATCTCAATGTAGGCGCGAAGATACCGATCGTCGTCGGATTCCCAAGGCGACGCTGCTCCTAGCCTCATGTTGAATTGAGCGTCCGCTTTTCGCCTACGCTTGTCCTCGCAATAGGCAGTCGCTCCGCCCTCCTCTTCTCCCTCTCCGCCCTCCTTTGTGCATAGAACTCACGCTCGTTGATGATGTCCTATGGGAAGCATTGGCGCCACATCGCCATGGCTTCCTCGTCCATCTCGAATATGCCGAGACGATGCTCCACCTCCGTTTGTCGTGACGATCCTCTTCGGTGGTAAGCCGCGGCAGAGGTGCGAGCTCCTGCGCCAGCTCCTGTGTCGGCACGTTGGGGAAATTCAATGTTCTACGAGGCCACCAGAGGTGCCATGCCGCCACGTCGTACGCCCGGGCGGCCTCGTTAGCGGTGTCGAAATTGCCGAGGCCAAGGTGCATCCCATGGAACCGGATCTCGGTGGTGAAGCCACCGGAAGGGCGCGCGCGGACGCTGCGGTATCCCAAAATTTCCCGGCGATGCGGTGGCATGGTAGCGCGGCGGCAGTGGGGCGAGAAAGAGCGGGGAGAGAGCGGAGGCGAGGCACAGTGCAGGGAGAGAGCGGTGGCAAGGCACAGAGCGGTGGGAGGGCGTTGGATTTTATAAAGCGTGTCGGACGCCGCGCACCAAAATTAGCATGCGCCCGACCACTTTTTCCCGCGCACGCGCCATCCTTTCCTAAAAGTTACCTCTACTCTCTTCTCTACTGTTATATTTATTTTATATTTAATATTTATCTCTACTTCTCTACTGTCTACTATTTTTTCTTTTAAAAAACATAGTTGGTGATGATGGCGTGCCTGCCATCCGGCAATATAGGCCGTCCAATTTATATTCGACGGATAGGAAGGAAACTATGGCAATTTTGCAGAAAGATACCCACCCCTCTCCAGATTTGCAAATAAGGCCTTCCCTCGTTCATCCTTTTCTCCCATAAGATAATCTACTCATACAAATGCATCTTGATGCGTGCAATGCATGGGCATATTGCTAGTTCTAAAAAACTTTCCATCATTTTCCACACTACTAGGTGCAGATGAAGAACCTACCCAAGTACAACACGATACAGGAGCGACATGCAATTACAAGCTAACATTCTATTGGACAATGGAGGCTATAACCAATTACTTTTACCGGAACAATAGCAACTATGAAATTTGAAGGGTAGGTATGAACAAAATTGGAACTGCACATGTATTGCTAAGTGATTCAATACACACATAACCGATTGAGGAGGAGAACGATGGTCGCGGCGACCTGTGTGCATCATGGTCGGCAACGGGAGTCAGTTCATTGTCCACGACGGTGGTGCTTTTACGCTTGGTGGAACATGGAAGACGGTGCCGGGGAAGAGGCTCTGTGTACGACGACAATGGTGGACCGGCTCCAGTGCGGCGTACGAGGTCGTTGATGAGGCAGATGTGCTGCGGTGGACGAGTGCGCGGATGTAGAAGGGAAGGAGCATGAAGGCTGCGGTGCCGTGGAGAAGTCTATTTTGTGGTGGGGATAGAAAATGGGGAGTATTCAGGTGTACTACTCTGAGTGCCGGGGAGGGGTTGGCTGGGTAGGGTGAACCTGAAGTTACAAAAACAGCCCCCTACACAACGTCATCTGTAGGCTTGTTCCGAATGCTATGATGGTAACTTCCCACTGCTCGAATCTGGATCGCGGGAGATTTTCCTGCCGACCTCAAAATTTTGACACTGAACTTCCCGTGTGGTGTGCTGGGTGAATGGGCTAAGCAACTAGCGAGTAGTACTAGTAACTACTAGTACTCCCTCTATTTTTATTAACTCTGCATATTAGGTTTGACCGAAGTCAAACTTCCTAAAATTTGACCAAGTTCATAGAAAAATATAAACATTTACCATAAAATATATGTGTGATGTGAAAGTATATTCAATAATGAATCTAATGGTATTCATTTGTTATTGTATATGTTAATATTTTTTGTTATAAACTTTCCGAGAATTTACAAAACTTGACTTCGAGAAGTGCTAATACATAGACTTAAATAAAATTGGAGGGAGTACACATTTGTTTTCTTAGTTTGTAGTGAATTAATCATTTGTTGTAATTGTGAAATAAATATATTAGGCTACTGACTTCGAATGTAATGGTCTATACAATTCAATAGTTATAATCATTGTTGAATTCCAAGATGTATACGAGGTCTATAGTACTTCACAATATGCTCAAACTCACATAATCCTAGTCAAATGAGAATCTAAATGCATTTCATAGTTATTACATTGTAGGATGCAAGAAAACCAACCATAACTCTACATCATTCATTATAAAAGCAACATTTTGAACACATCCCAATGTGTGAATGACACGTGTAGACAGAGCTTGCGAAGACGGAGCGGATAGGGCAGGAAAGATTATATGTATGTGGACGAGAGAGTAGGAGACAAAACTAACGAGACAGAGAGAGAGAGAGAGATGGAGAGAGAAAGAGAGAGGAAGAAGTTAGGTATGTGAGAAAGATGGAGACATGTAATATACGTGAGATGTGTGTGCATCCGGATTCTGTACACGTGGAAGGAGAAGAGACAACATGTTTGATCAGAGAGCTCGAAAAACATGGATGAGAGGGGAAGGATCTCGTGGGTTGAGGGATTGATAATTTTGTGCGGGGGAGAGAGGGATTGGTAATTTTGTGTGGGAGAGAGGGGGGGAGGAGTCAGTCAGCCGTCGTCACATCATCCTGCTTCCAAATGGCCCCTCATTCTCTAGTGCAGTTCGGTTGCCGTCTTCGTTCTCCTAGATGCCCTCTTTGAAGATTGAGGTGTTGTGCATGCTGGGGTGTAGAGAAGCACAAGCAAGAGTGGTCGCCATATAACCTTGGATGGGGATGAATTGTGTGCTCGGGGGAGGGGGTTGTGTGTGCGTGGTGTGTGTGTGTGTGTGTGTGTGTGTGTGTGTGTGTGTGTGTGTGTGTGTCAGATATTGAGAGAAATCAAACCTATGGGGAGAATTGTGTGTGTATGTGATGGAAAGCTACATGCTAAATAGGGTTTTCATGAAGAGATTGTGCATGCGAGATATAGAGCGATGTGCGGGGCTTGAGGTGGGTAGGGGCCGGGTGAGGGTGTCCAAATGTGTGCGCTGATTCATGTGTTACATGCGATCGTGCGAGGGACGAACTAATCGAGAGAGATGGTTGTTGTGTTACGGATGCTCCTCTCTCTCTCTCTCTCTCTCTCTCTCTCTCTCTTTCTCTCTCTCTCTCTCTCTCTCACACACACACACACACAAGTAAAATATAAGAACATTCTCTCATGTATACACAACGTATCGGCATCTTTCTATGTCTCACCCATGCATGATCATTTGTAGATTCACACCTCTTTATGTCTCTATCAGACGCACACCGTCTCCACATTGCCCTTCTGCCACAACACACATATGGACACATACACACGTTCTCTCTTAGTCACACACAAAAAATCAGTATTAAAAAAAACTAGGGCGCACCTAAAACTTCCAAATCCAAATAAACAGGAACTGGAGCTAAATTCAAATATATGGAAATATTGTAGCGTGAAGAACTTTTCCAAGAAAAAAAGTTTAGTAATATTCGGGGATTGTTTTCACACGAACAAAAAGGTTCAGTTGATGTTCTTCGAGCGCGACACGGTGAAGCACCGTTCGATGGACCGCGCGGCCGCGGTTCACGCGCTTGCCTAGGATTCTGTATCATGGCTATGGTAACTAATATAAGCATTGCCTCAGTCTAATTTTTACGTGTACTAGTACGATTTTCTTTTAAGTTTGACCAAACCTATATAAAACTAATCTAAGCTCCCATAAGCGCACTCATCAATATGCCGGCACCCGCCTGCGCCGGCCAACAATTTCTCGCCTATCACCGCCGTGTCGCCACCATCCCTGTGCCATGAAGCCGAAGGATCGCCCGCTCACGTCATCTGTAGTCCCTCCTTGCGATGTCTCTGTGCTACCAAGCACGCGAGCAGCTAGTGGATCTGCGTCTATGCATGGAGCGTACAAAGAGCAGGACAAGCGCGTGTCCAACACGCCGGCGAGGAGGAACTAGCGTGTCATTGTTGTCTCCACCTGCGCAGAGGAGGCGCGCATGGTGGCTGTCGCGGCGGAAGCCTGTCGCGCCCGCGCTGAGCCCGCAAACCGGGAGCGGACGCGGAACCTACCTTCGAGACCTTGAATGCCACATGGATCCTGCAATCTGAAGGAGCAATTTGGGTCAGTCGACTCTTGTGAGCCGTTGGATGCTACATGGATGCCTAGAAGGGATTCTTCAACCTCCGAAATTGATGCTCTATTCATCTTCTCAGCCCTCCACACGCCTAACCGCCTGCCACCGCCTCCTCGCCCTCCCCTGAACCGCCTGCCACCACCATGCCCCCCCACCCCCGACATCCGTTTAACCTCGGGCACGATCCATTTTTTCGGTGAACTGCATTCCACACTCAACACTCATAAGATAGATCATGGGCACCCTGCCACCCTAATATAGATACTGGGGTAGCTTCTCTGTCATCTTCTTCCTTCGCTTCGTCGAACTTCTTACACAAATCGACTGACCGAAATTATACTACCAGTATGAACGTATTAAGTATAGTAGTACCAACCGCAAGAAGAACAGTAGTAAGACATAGTACTAGTACTACTGTATGTACTAAAGAGTTCAAATAACGAGAAAGAACATAAAGTTCAAATAACGAGACAGAACATAAACATAGTTCTGCTGGGGGCTCAGCACAACACACCCCTGAAATAAAACTAAGCAACTAATCTACTTGACACTGCAGTAGAACCAGCATGAGCAACGACACTGCCACCTTACTCGGAGTCCGACGTCCTCGACTTATTCCTCTTCCTCTTCGCTACCGCTTCTTTGCTTGAACCGGAAACTGGGCTCTGCTTCTTCATCCAACCCTTTTAGATATTTAAACAAAGGTAGGCATCCATTGCTGCGTATAGGATGTGATGTTCATCTAATGTCTTTGACTCCCATGCATGGTGAAACTCGTGGTGAGGTTTCTTCAGTTTAGCACACGAAGGATCAATCATGGCTGCTGCAAGGGTCGACATTGAAGCCTAAGAGGAGGACACCATGCTCGCCTTCTAGAGATCAAAGGGCTGGCCTACAATGAGGCTTATCCGACCCAGGACATGCATGTCGTTCCTAAAGTCTACAGTAACGAATTCATTCTTTCGTCCTTGAGGAAGTTCTTAAAATCCCAGCACTCAATGTCGGAATGGCGTATGTGGTAGACCAAGCACATGTTATGTACGCAAACCTGGATCATGATGGGCTTCTTCTTCTCTGCCTCCTTTAGAATCTTCTCTCTTTCCAGGACTATGGTGTACTCAACATCTAGCCCAGCGACCCACTCATCCTTTGAACTGTTGAACATGCGTAGGAAGCGAGCAAGTCATGCTTTCGCCGACGTGCATCCACATGTGTAGATGACGATGAACTCATCGCCGGTGATGGCTCTAACCTGGTACTCAGCAGCGACCATGGAGATTTGGGAGGCCTTGGATTTTGGAGGAGGGTTAGGAGAAGTTGAGCTGGTGTAATGTGAAAGGACGGGACGACTGGGAGCGAATTGTTGTAAGGTACATAGTAGTAGAAGACAGGGACAATTAGGGCATGCAAAAAGCATGGGGTTGTTGGCTTGCCCGGTGGATAAACGACTGCAAGCCCCCAAAGAGTTCTCGAGTACTATGTGCGACCCACTAGATGTCATGTCTACTAGACCCATATCGTAGGCCTGACGGTATAGCTTCTGCCTGTTTGCATGCCATGCCGGCACATGGATGTAACTTCACTTAATTCCATCAACCGTCTCACCTCCCACGACCTTCGCCTCCCTCACTCGGTCGCGCTCTTTGAGGCTTCGACCGTCTATAAATGAGCAATTTTTTTGCCTACTCCGCATGCATGATACTCGCTCTGGTCCTTTTTTACTTCCGTCAACCATTTGCAAAGTGTTTAACCAAATTTATACTAAAATATCAATATCTCCAATAATGATTATAATGAGTATAAGAACTACGTTTTATAATGAATATAAAAATATTGATTTGAAATTGTGAATGTTGATACATTTTTCTATAAGTTTGGTCAAAGTAGAGGTTCATTGACCACAGACAAAACTTAAATGCACAATGCAGACTAGTTCCTCCGTCCAGGTGCATGCCATGTCCTATGTAGTCATCACAACAAGGTTAGCTATTAGAGTACGACTACCTCCCTTCTAGTTTAAAGGGCTCGATTCAAAAAAACCACCAACTCTTACCAAGATAGAGGTGGTGGAATAGTTTTTGTAGTCTGCAAAATTACTCAACTAATGCTGTCATTGTTCACAAAAAAATGTGTTTACCAATGCATTATCGCATTGCATGCATGCATGAACACTAGTTACTCTAACCCCCCTCTCTTCTTTAATTCTTTGCCACATCAGCATGTTTGCTATTCCTGTGTGCAGGATACCAGCTAAGATACCACCATTATCGCCAGCCTTAATCATCGCATGCAATAATTTAGTGCACCTCGAAATATGAACATGTGTGGGGCGTGTATGTTTTTAATGACTTGAGACTATACCTAGCCCGACATGCAAGATGACTTATTATGCACTGTTCCCCATACCTGCACGAAGCCCATTTGTCTCCAAATCTTTTCCTCTCCATGTGTGAAAACAATATGCCTGCTTGACTCTCGTTCTCCCTCTAGCGGTCCCACCACTCCACCCCGTGTGGAAAAAATATGCATGCGTGACTCTCCTCCCCCTGCGCTCGTCCAATCCGTTGTGACCAGCAATACTTCCACCCCTTCCCTCCCACGTAATTTACTCCAACAAATATGCCCACGTAGCTGTTACGTTAATCACACAACATATCTTATGGGGCGCTGCTTCAGTTACTTAACTGCAGGTGCATTGGGTCACTGACATATGGGCCCAACAGGGGTCTAGAACACATGTCAGTGATGCAACTGGACCTATAGTTAAGTCAGTGCAGCTCAGTCCATATCTTATGTAGGTATGCCATTGCTCGCTATAAATACTGCACCTCCCATGGTATTCGGAAGAACGCTCACGTTCATCGCTATCTCATCCCCCTCCCTCTCATGTCGACGACCATGGCATCGCCCCTCCCAAGCCCTAGGCTCCCCTCACTGCACCGCACGGACGGTCACACGTCAGCGTCGCCGTTCCTCGCCGCCACTAGTTGAGGAGGACGCGTCAGCGTTCCACTCCTCGCCGCGACGTGTCGAGGTGGACATGTCGGCGTTCCAAATCTCGCCAGCACGCGCGTCGGAGGATGCGTCGGCTCCCCGCTATGAGGAGAACGCTGTGCCGCCCGCCGAGCCCCCCAGCCTTGAGGAGCTTTGGAAAGAAATGGATGTCGCCTTGTTGGAGGCTTTGCCTCCGGCAGAGCATGCAAAAATAGAGGCGGAGAAGAAGGCCGAGGAAGAGAAGCGTGCTGAGGGGCAAGCTGCCTGGCAGGCCTATGTCGCATCCGAGAGAGTCAGGAAATTGGCTCTTTCGCAGAAGGCTCATGCAAGGGCCATGAGGGTGGCGGAGGATGCCTGTGCCAAATCCCAAGCGCCTCGTCTATGCTTCTCGGTACGTGGAGTGGGTGTACACTTCCAGCAAGGAGAAGTACCTGTTGGCGCCGGATCACCACATCGGTGAGATCACTCTCGCCCGCCGGCAAGTCGTCAAACAGCACCTCGCGAGTTACGAGGCTGGGGAAGAGGCATTGTGTTGGTGCGCTGGGAAACGGCCGCGCAACAGGGCACTCGTGGCGCCCCGCAAGCACTCCTGCGAGCACCATGGCTTTTAGTAGGAGTATAATTTAGTTTCATAAGGCGATGTCATTAGTTTTGGGACGCAAATGATAAATCCCGAACATTCAAGAATTATTAGCGTCCTTAATTAAGTATGTACAAGGGAAAGTTTGGAAACCTTGTGTACCCGTACGCATTTTGTAAGTATGTCATATAGCATAATCTTTTTTATATACTATCGCACTACACGTCTCTCTCTATATATGCTTGCAGGATGTGCTACTCCCTCCAGTCCAGGTGAATAAGTCATCTCTGGTTGTGCACCGTGACCAAGAAGGAGGGAAGACTTATACACCTAGATGGAAGGAGTACTACTATTAGTTATGTATGTGCAAATGCACGTTTTAACATTACGATGCGGTTGTTGTAAAAGTAGAAACACAACACTAGTCAAGCTTGTGAAACGATTCAATGCAAAACAAATGCAAAATTCTCGTTTGATTGATTACTTTTAGCTTCCTTCTCTGTGGTTATTTCTCTGTCATACTTTGTACAGAGTATCTCACTGGTCGGAAAGGCATGCAAATTCCCAAACTGCTTCCTACACCCTGTATCGAATTTTTTGCCTAACAAGTTGTCACGCCCAATATGTGACCCTATCCTAAAGGAACCCGAAGGTCCCACCAAGGATAGAAGCGCATATTGGAGACGCTTTTGCAAGGTGGATATCATTGCATCGTACCATTACATAAGAGTTGGGGATACATACAAGAGGCATACAATGCCACATGAATACAACAACCTCATACATAAGAGCAACATCCGACTATGGATGAAACACAAACAGAAACTCAAACGACAACCACCCTGCTAGCCCAGGCTGCCGACCTGGAACCTATCCCCTAATTGAAGAAGAAGTAGAAGAAGGACTGCAAAAACAAGCAAACATCGCTCTCACATCATGATCATCGCATAACCTGTACCTGCAACTATTGTTGTAGTAATCTGTGAACCACGAGAACTCAGAAATCCCATTACCATGGGTATCACGACTAGCAAAGCTTAAAGGGGCTGGAATGGATAAGTGGTGAGGTTGCAGCATGACTAAGCATGATATGGTGGCTAACTTACGAATACAAGAATAAGATGAGAAGCTACGCAAACGGTTGCAAACTAGTAATGATCAAGAAGTGATCCTGAAACTACTTACGTTCAACCATAACCCAAACCGTGTTCACTTCTTGGACTCCGCCGAAAAGAGACCATCACGGCTACAAACGCGGTTGACACATTTTAATTAAGTCAAGTATCAAGTTCTCTACAACCCGATATTAACAAACTCCCATCTGCCACATAACCATGGGCACGACTCTCAAAAGTTTATACCCTGCAGGGGTGTCCCAACTTAGCCCATCACAAGCTCTCGCGATCAACGAAGGATATTCCTTCTCCCGAAAAGACTCGATTAGTCTCAGAATCCTGGTTACAAGACATTTCAACAATGGTAAAACAAGAGCAGCAAGACCACCGAAATGTGCCGAAAAATCCCGATAGGAGCTGCACATATCTCGTTCTCAGGTCACACCGGATGAACACTACGTACAGCAACCAAAGACCCTGGGTGAAAGGGCGGCACCGCAAGTGGCTCTAGGTTGGACAGACACTC